>NC_090190.1:16580464-16827964 GCF_024679245.1 Pseudorasbora parva
TGTACACATCCATAAAATATGCATATCATGTGATAGATCTCCTCATGTTGAACAACTTTGCCTCTGGGACCATTGCTGTCCATCAAATCATTAATTAAATATTCACAATTATGTTAAAAACCTTCTATTAGGAACCAGTCCCTGGTTTTTGGCCCGATCGGAACCAAACCACTGCAGACTGATTCTCTGGACTCTCTTGATTAATAGTTATCACCAAAAAATGAACTTTTCCCTTTAGGTAGCTAATAAAATGGTCATTTAAAGATTGGGTCTGGCAAAAGGTGCTCAAAAGCCTATTAAGGCTGAACAAAAACTCAAAACTTCACGTAAGTAGGTAGGCACATGCAGCACATGTTTCTAAAGAAGCATGCAAACTTTTATGGAGATTGGAGTATATGTCGCGCTATAACTGTTAAAAAGCTTTAAAAACCATGCATTTGCTATGGTAAATTGCCTGTATTGGCTGTAAATGGTCTTTTCCATCTGTAATCATATAATGTTCAAATAATTTGTTAGATCTGCTCATTCTGAATCTCTAGGTGAATAATTATGCAAAAAAATTACTTTCGCATTTGGATGGCTATAATAGGGTTATATCAATATGTGACTTTAACCAAGTATCCCCGAAAGCCTTTAACTCAATGAATGTTTAGATCTTCTCAAAAAGAGTTAAGTACATGTGGCATATGACTCTAAACAAGCATGCTACATTTCATGGAGACCAGGCAATAAATGCCTCTTTGACAGGTAAAAAGGTTTCAATGTGCCAAAGCTTTATACCTAAATTTGATATAGCCACCAGAGGGCAGCAGAAGACCACTCATTGGTTCATTCTGCTCACTAAGCATAAATACATTTCATAAAATCATTATAATTACATTGTAAACAACATTTTGTCATTTTTTACCAGTTTGATTTTTTTTTTTTACAATAATATTACATTACAATTAAAATAAAACCTGAAAATATGGAAAAGCATGGAATAAGTCATTTGTTACCGATCATTGTATTCAAATATCTATATCTGCAACAAAATGTGTATGTGAGTTAGCACGTTTGAAAGCATTCACCTAGAAAATGTGCCCATTAAATGAAAAACAGACATTTAAAATGAAAATGAGCCAATGAGTGGTGCTCTGCTGCCACCTGGTGGTTACAAATGTCATTTTGTCATACTACCTACTTATAATGTTTTATAATTCAGATTTAGACATTATAAAACCACTATTATAAAATGTACAATCACATTTTCTCATATTGATCAATTTAGTTTTATTTAAACAGTGGTATTGACAATTCTGCCAAAAAATGATGGAATGATTAATGTGTAAAAATTACTAAATTAAGACTAGGAGTAAGTATTTTTTTTAATAATAATTTATTTAATATATGTATATGTAAAACAGAAGTGTGTGTGTCTGTCTTTCTCTCTCTCTCTCTCTCTCTCTCTCTCTCTCTCTCTCTCTCTCTCTCTCTCTCTCTCTGTATGTGTGTTTGTGGTGAATATCTACTCTAGAAATGCTCAGACTTTATTCAAATAAGAACATGTGACATATGACATTACAGTTTTTAGCTTTAAAATACATATTTAGGCATTGTAATATCATTATAATAACATTTAATATCACATTTTGTCAATGTTTATCAATGTCATAGATGTGTGCTGGCTGTAATACTAATGTTGTCCTGTAGAGGGGGCTGCAGGATTAGAAATGTACTCTCTTGTGTTTCCACAGGTTAAAATTAAATGTATAGGCTAGAATCATGGTAAATCATACCTCAATGTGGTAAATCATGGTAAACTATGGTAAATCAGGCTAGGATCATGAAAAATCATACTACAATGTGGTAAATCATGGTAAATCATATTAGAATGAGGTAATTCGTGGTAAATCATGGTAAACTATGGTAAATTAGGCTAGGATCATGGTAAATCATACTACAATGTGGTAAATCATGGTAAATCCTACTAGAATGTGGAATATGGCAAACAGTAAATCATCCGGGGAAAAATGGCATTTGGGGGGTAAAATGTGTGTTAATTTGGCAAGGTTGCCTGCTAATATTCACACTCATGGGTCTATATATCCACATAATAGTCGCTTCAACCCGCGGAAAAAAACGCGGACTTGGCAACACAGTGCAGTTGAGCTCTGTCTGTTGACATTTGACAATGCGTCGCTTCGTTGCTCTGATTAGTTGTAGGTCTATCCAATTCATATCTTTCCTGGTTCGGTTGAAACACGCCCCATAATCACAGCCCAATGGAGCATCAGACTCATGTTAGGCTTGTTTGAGATTTGCCTTGGCTCGCCTGAAATAAAGGCGAGACTAGGCGGCTGCAGTGAGGGAAGGAGTGAAAAAAGTGCAGGCAAGCCGGACAGTTCTCTCTTCTCGTAGTGGATCAGACACCTGCGAGATCAGTTGCGGATATCGCGGGATTCACACTTGTGCGCTCTGTTGCTGATAAACTGGATTTCATTTAAGTTCTGTTGCTTTTATATGAAAATAAATATAATGAACAAGACACCCAAAGTTTTTTTTTTTTGACCTGTTTATCAAGCATTTTTACTTTAATTACATACATGTTTTTTATTAATATGAAAACAATCACATAACCCACAGAGAGATCGCACTCTCCGAGAGTTTGAGAATATTCACACATAATTTATACACATAAAAACATGATATCAGAGTTTTAAAATCAAATATTTAAAAAAAAAAAAAAACATACATCACGGTTGTTTAAACCAATAAGCATTAAGCTGTGTCGTCAGCAAGTTGTTTCCCATCATGCTTTTGGCCAGCGCAGTCAGTGGAGAGCAACTGCGCTCGACTGCAGAATCCAACAAATCTGCCTTTCGCTCGCGAGAGATTTTTGACATACGTCAGCATGACATCAAGGCGGACCGCCCTCGGACACATTTCTAACCGGCATGCATCTCGCGCTGATCACCGGTGATCGGTTCTGCGCATATTTTGCTCATCTCAAACAAGCCTATTCTGACTAGAATTGAGTATGACCACGTCAGGCTAGTAAATCATCCCAGGACATGCTAACTCAATGTAAACTATGATAAATCATGTTAAAATATGTAAAATCACGGTAAAGTTTGGTAAATAACTAAAATTTGTAATATCATAGCAAATCAGGCTAGAACATAATAAATCATGGTAAACTATGCTAGTAAATGGTATTTGAACAATAATAATCTGGGCTGTCTCTGATCTTGTGCTGTGAAAGAGTAATATAAATATGTCATAAAAACAAAAACATTGAATAATACCAAGTCATAGAAAACAAAAATGTATTTATAATTTTAATGACAGAATAATACAATATTTCTTTAAAAACAATGCAAATGTAAATAAGAAATATGAAATTGCAAGAGAAAATTCATAATTTTGTTCATTCCATTTCAATTTGTTGCATATTAAAGTGTCTCTGTGGTCAAGTTTTTTTTTTTTTTTTTAAACAATCAAATGCATAATTGTAAAATATTAAGATTTGAAAAGACAAAATCTAGAAATAAAATGTAAAATACTACATATAAAAACTTAAAAAATGTTAAATAGTAACTGAAAAAAAGCATAAATTAAATAATAATATTTTTTGAATATTTGAAAAATTTCCAATAGTTGTAAATAAATAAATATTCATTCATTCATTCATTCATTCATTCATTCATTCATTCATTCATTCAATTTAAATTATTTCCATATATGAAAGTAGAAAAGTCTTAATGTTAATATAAGTTCAAAATAATATTGCAAATCAAATAAGAATAATTTTGAAGTATGAAATAAATTTTCAAATTACAGATTATAAAAATTAAATCAAAAATATAAATAATAAAAAATAAACCATTCATTCATTCCTTTTTAAACTAATTAAAAAATGTTGAAAGCAAAAATAACATTCAATAAAAACTATAGTTGTTAAATAGTAGGCTACATTTAAACAAGCAATAAACAGTAAAAGAGAACTCCACATAAAATATGTAATTAAAGTATATACAAATTAATTTATAAAAACTCAAAATGTCAACAACAAAAAATAAATCATTCATTCATTCATTCCTTTTGAAAGCACTGAAGAAAAACTACATTTTAAACGAAAAATGACATTCAACAAAACGAATAATTGTTAGGTTTACGCCTACATAAATAGCAATACAAAAAACATAAAAACAAATAAGAACTTGGGCAAGTGGTGACAGGGAAAGTCAAACTGAACATGAAAATAAAAGTAAACAGAATACTATTGTGACTTAACCTCCAATCACATACCACCAAAAATGTTGTGTTCGTGCTGCAAAATTTTGAACAGCGGCAACAAAGGTTGGCAATGAGCAGACAAAGATCAATGATCTGTCAAAATGAAACAAGACCGTGGAGATGATGTAGGAAGAAGTCAGACAGGATGTGATGGAGGGAAGAAGCAACAGGGGACGTATAGGAAATTCAGGATGATGGACCACAACAGAACTGACGGAGGTAAGGGGTGAGTAGAAACAGGAGCCAGGCTGACATAGCAGTAGTTGTGAACAGTGTAGATCCAGGCAGAGATGATGATGAAGGAAACTTAGAGTGGACTATACTCAGGTGTAGCAAATCACATTTGGAGCAGGGTAGTATCAGCAGTCATGAAGATTACTTGGGACTGTACTGAAGCAGTGGCAACAAAGACATCTAATGACTGGGCTGAACCAGCAGAGATGAAGACGCCCTATAATTTGACTGAACCAGGGGAGACTTGTTGTAGATTGTAAATATTTTACCATGGCATAATCCAGCTCAATAATTCATTGGGTGCTCAGATCATAGGCAAATTTTCAGAGATTATGGTGTGGTCAGGGCTTTAGCAGGACAACACTACTAAAATTCCATCGATGACACAAGATTGGCCTCTGTCAAACACAAAAACTGGAGATAAGCATTTTAGAATCTTTAACACATTGTAAGGTAAAATTACTAAATTAGGTTGATTTCCTGTTGAGAGCCAAGAACAAAAACGGTTAGCTGCAATGAGTCCAAACTCACAAAAATGAACAGTGGAAGAATTTACCTTATACTATGATGATTCTGAATTGCTGCTGAACTGATCCACACAGATGCATTTGATACCGGAAACAGGAATCCATGATTTGCCTTGAGTCAACAGTCCACAATGGTGATGGTGGTGTGATGATCTGGACATTGTTGTCTGCAGTCAAACGCTTTCCTTGAATTGCACATAATGGAATCTTCAGCTGGATCTGGAGTTGAATATTGTCCTAACGATGAAGATGATCTGGTCATCAAAGCAGCATAAGATATATCATGTACCTATAGACAATGAGGATGTGATTAGGATTTTTATTTTTTACAGTTTACAACTTATACAAGTAAATTATTTACTTACAAAAAAATGTGCTTAATGTAACCATTTATTTAATATAATATCCTTACACCACAAACATATTACAGAGTAATAAAAGTTATAATCAGATGAAAACATAAAAATATTCTTACCTTTTTATCCATACTTGAAGTGTTGGAATATGATGAGAATGAAGCAGCAAAGATAAAAACTTCATTTGTTAAAGTTCATCTTTGGCTTTCCTTTCTTTTTTTATATATCGTCCCATTTATTGTTTTGCTGCAAATCATTTTTTATACACCACATTTTGAATTACTTTACTATACATTTGCCAACAGTGAGATACAGTTGTCCATAAAAATAAAGGGGAAAATTTGATTAAACAGACATTTTGAACAATAATATACATCAAAGAAATTAATGAATGAATGAATGAATGAATTAATTAATTAATTAAAATTAATTAAATGTTTGTGTGTGTGTTAAGGCCATTGATTTAATATATATATATATATAGACAAGACATGAATATTTAAATAATAAAATATTATCAGTTCATCATGATAATTGAACAGGAATATGGAAATATGGCCTTAACACCCACTAATAATCCCAATGACTAATGCTGCCTTCACGTGCTATCGGAAATATCCTATTTCAGATTTCTTGAGTCATGATTATGAGTTTGACATTTTCATGTGTTATTTTGTAAAGAAAATGTGTATTTTTGATACCATCTGTAGTTATTCTTTCCTGTTTCTTTCAAACATCTTATTTATTAACATTCTGTAGTTGAAGATTTTTAATAAATGTTGTTACATTTCCCCCAAATAAAAATGTATTTACCGATAGCACGTGAAGGCAGCATGAATTCCCACAGAGGCCGTCCAGTGTTAGTCATCCACCTCTGTACCCCCCACCCCCCTTCTAGATGGACGTTGCATTATAACAGCCACTTCAGCACAACGCAGTCATGATAGCTGAAGTACGTAGGCATGATATCAATCTTTATTTTATTGTCGATATCTTTAATGTAAACATGGTCAATTAATGTGGCATTTTCAGTTGTTGAATTTTCAACTATTTGTGTGAAGCCAAAATGCTGCATAACATCATGAATAGTTGATTTATTGAAAATGTTTTCATTGAAATCTCCTAGAATTATTTTTCCACCTGACAAGCTGTTTATTTCATGAATTAAGTTAATCAAGTTATCTCTAAATAATGCTATGTTATATGATGATGGTCTGTACACGACTGCCACAGTTGTATTTAAATCTTGTATATTGCACATTAGACATTCAATGTTAATACATGGTAAATTAACTAAAGAAGCTTTTACATTCTCTCTGTGATATATACCAACACCACCATGATTTTCCTCTTTAAGTTTAGCAAAAACATCTTCACTTGTGTCATATGCAACATTTCGTGGTTTGCTATGGAAATTAAATCCAGAAAGACTGATATCAATCTCAGAATTGTTTGCTTTTAGCCACGTCTCTGTTACACAAATCATATCTGCTTGACGATATCTGTTATCTTGCCGAATATCTAAAATATGCAGAATGAGCCCTTGGACATTGTGTAACATCATTTGAAATTTTACATTTTCTGTAGTTTCACATGGATCAATGAATGCAGGCATTCTCTGTAGAACTTCCTCAATGTTCTCTTTTGCGTAAATAGCTTTTTCTGTGAAATCTTCTATTATGAGTCCATCAAGAGAGGTTACTCGACTTAATGCTACATATGCTTGTCCTGGAGCAAATATCTTTTTCAATGAAACAACAGCTTTGTTCACCGTCAGACCTTGCACTTTGTGAACTGTGGAAGCCCATGCTAATTTCAAAGGAAATTGTCTTCTGACACCACCACTGCTTGTCACTTTCTCTTCTTCAGGCTCAATTGGTGTGCTTTTCTCCAGTCCAGGTTTTAAACATGGATTTTTACCTCTAACTTCTTTACCAGCTCGTTCATCGTCAAATTCAATGTATATTTTTGATGGAAATATTTCATCATTTTCATAACTGAATTCTTTAATTGTTCCAAAAATTCCATTTACAAGACCATCTGATACATTGATATTTTTCAGTAGCATTACTCGAGCATTTATCGCTAATTCAAGGGATTTTTCCAAAGAACTGTTGTGAACTCTGAGATGAAACCCATTCTTTTTTTCCATTCGGCCAGTTTTAGCATTTCTCTCAAAATCTTGGGAGTTCACAGTAACAATATCACAGCATAATTTGTGCACCATTTTTAGGTTATGTTCATCAACCTCACTGTTAGTTGCATAAATATGGATATCTGTACTCTCATCACCATCACCTGTTTCACATGTTTTTAGCATAGTAATATCCTCTTCAAGCATTAATTCATCTTTTTTACGTTTTCTTAAACGATTTAATAATTCTGCAAACTGTTTGTCCTTCTGGCGCATAATCTCTGTAAGTTCAACCAAACTGAAGTTAGTTTCCCAAAGATTCACACTGTTCATTGGTTCAGCGTAAAGTGGTTTTCCTTTCACAGGAGACAGCTGATAAAAATCTCCAACTGCTATGACAGAGACCTTTCCGAATGCAGAGTAATCACCTGTTTGTTTTATCTGTCTCAATCTTCCATGAATATATCCCAGAAGTTTATGATCAACCATTGAAATTTCATCAATTATTAATATTTGCAGTTTTCCCAGTTTGGCTCTCAAAGAATTTATTTTTTCATCTCCAAGTGGTTGATATGGCAGAGAAGCATTTATTCCGATGGAGAGACTGGAATGTACAGTAGACCCGTTAATCTGGTACGCGGACACACCGGTAGGAGCAGTTAATAGCACATGTGTCTCATCTGGGTTGTCTGTTAACTTTGAAAGTATGCGAGAGGTTTCATAATAGATGGCTTTAATCAGTACTGACTTTCCAACACCTCCTGGACCAGATATGAACACATGAAATGGATCTGGGTTTTCACCTTGCACTTTTGCTAAACACCATTGGCGCACTTTGTAAAAGATTTGTGATTGCTTCTCATTCAAAGAACGCAGTAAACCCATGGCATCTTGCTTTGTCATCGCTGATGGATTATTTTCTATCTTTGAAATACCTACATTTGGTAATAGATCAGGAATTATATCATCACCTTCTTCTATTTCTATTTGATCTTTCTTACTCTCCAGACATTCGAGACGCTCAAGTTCTGCTTCTGGACAGATTTGCGCCCAAGCATCTTCCATTGGTCCATGTTGTTCTAAATCTTCTTGAGCTCTTTGTATTGTGTCTGCTTCTTTTTCAAATTTTCCCATGTTGGTGTCCACTATCATTTTAACTGACTCAAGCTGATTATTTGAAATTGTGACAAATCCAGTCTCATAAAAATCCTTATGTGTGGGGAAATTTGTTGGTTTCAATTGATCTTGCACAAAATGAGGCAAAAATAATTCTAAAATACTTTGATGATAATTTTCTGAATTTTTAGTGGGTGAAAAACGAGCATAGCGCACAATGGCAGAGTCTGTACGAGTTCTTTTTCTCACAAACCCCATATCATTTTCCAGTCTTACTCTGTCTGGACATTTTTCAGAAGCAGTCAAAACTCTGTATTCTGATGCAAAGGTTGCTAAACACATTCCACTGAATTCATTTGTATGTGGACGAGCTCTGTATCTATCTGAGATGCTTTTCATCCATATGCCATCACCGTCATCTTCTCTACATTCAGCCTTTTTATGTATGGTGTTTAAGGGTAAACTCATTCTTATTTGATTAGTACCAGTTGGAATGAACACCACTTTCCTTGATCCTTGTTTTAATTTCATGTTAGTTAGTCGATACACACTCTCTTGGGCTGAGACCTCTCGATTATGTAAAAACACACTTCCTAGTTTTCTTAAAGCCTGTTTAGCATCCATATTACCTTGATTGTGTACTTCTTTTTGAGCGTTAGCAAGCAGCAATCCCATTTCTCTCTCAGCTTTGGAAATATACGAAATTATATATACTATACATGAGTAAGCATCAACAACAAACTGTATGTCCATGTTTGCATTCCAGCATCGTAAAAGATCTGAATTATATTGATTCACCCATACATCATTTGGCTTTCTCTTCAACACAACACTTGTTTTCTTCGTCATTTTATTATAAGCCATTTCAAATGTCTCTTGATTTATACCAATAGATGCAAACATAGCATCAACTGAGTCAAAGACAACATCACTATTCAACAAACATTCTCTCACTTTTTTCATTATAGTTTCAGCTATCTCTTTTGATATTTGTTGGCAGTTGGTTGTGTTTTTGCATTTAGTTTCATTTTTTTCATCATCTGTTTCTTTTTCATCTTTATCACTCTTGCTGCTTCTTGTAATGAAAGTATTATTGCTTGGTGGACGTGGAAAGTTAAATCTACACACAGTTCCTTTCTTTTTACATGTTTTTGAATGTCTTTTGCTGTGTTGTTGGACAGTGCTCACAATTTCATGCATTCCTTCCTCCTGTTCAGGTGGCATTTCACAAGTGACATAATGATCAACAAATGCTACAACTTCATCATCGTCATCTCTGTCCACTTGAGGTGCATTTTCAACCCAAAAAAGACAATGTGTATGAGGTGATCCACGTTGCTGAAATTCAATTCGATAGAAATAATCTATTATTTTTCCAATTGGCTGGGCTGGCGACATGATCACATCTCTTAGAAAGCAATGAAAGCGATGATCAAACATTCTGGCAGCAGTTACAGGATTGCGTTTAAGCATACCACATCTATCAGACCAGTCCAATTCATCAATAGGGGTTTGACAGCCCTCTTGTTTCACAATAGATTGCATTAGCTCTGGCCATCGCAAGTCTGCTGATGAAAATGAGCAAAACCATGTTGGGATTCCTAATTGTCTCACCATTGCAAACAAATCTTTTTGAACACTTTGCCAAAAAACAGGACTCCCTCTCACTGGCTTCAAGAATTTATAGCCCTGATCAAAATTTAAAATCTTTTGCAATGACTCTTTGTTTGTCAGCATTTCTGCAGTGATTTTTGTTTTGTTGCTTGTGTCAAACCCTTTCCGCAAAGCAATAGATACATTTGAGATAACTTGATTAAGCTCAGACAAATATTGTCCATAAAAGATATAATCTAGGTTTTGAGCAAACCGTCCATCTGCATTTAGGATTCTATTATTTAAGTATCTTGATAGTGTTAATTTTTCAGGTCGTTGATCATGAAATGTTCCTGTTCCTTTTGGGAAGAGAACTGGAAAACATTTGGCTTCATTGGTTTCATCCATTAACATTCTCACTGGATTATTGCCCTCTGCTGGTGCAAGTGACATAATGCCATCAAAGTGTTGATCTAAAACCTCTTGTGCAATGTCCACTGGCTGTAAACATGAATCCATAAATAAACCATGTTGCTGTCGATCATGAAGTGTTTCATCAGTGATTTCTTCATCCTCATTCTCAATATTTTGCTCTTTTTCAACACACGTATCCTGACATCCATCCAAATCATGTTCAGTGTTTTCAGTTGTATCATTAACCTGTTCTTCTGTTTTACTCAGAGGATTAATCCAAGTTTCATTAAACTCTACATCTCTGTACCATTTGTTATTTTCTTTTAAGTATTCCAAAGCAGTTTTGACATGATCAGTGTGCACAAATTTAAATTCATAATGTCCTTTGTATGTTAATTTTCTCTTAAGTTTTACTCGTATCATTAAATCATCATTTTCTGATCTTGGTAAAACATTCACCACATCTGTCACATTAGATGGAACACAAGTTATGGGGCCATGTACGCAATTTTGTCCGCCGCGTGGCAACGCAAGCATCTTCATGAATGGAATATTCTTTGCTATTAGATGTTGCTCAAGAGAGTTTAAACAGCTCAATTCAACAGGAATTGGATCCAGAGCAAGATTATTTGCTACACTTTCAGCAGGCATTTTACCTTCACTAATTTTCCTATCACATGTGTGACAAATCCACAGAGATTCAGCTGGAGTATTTTTATAAATACAGTCTTCATTGCAGCCTTTATTACAGTTATGCAAATAATTATGCGTTATACAGTTGTTTGCAATATAGCCAGCATGGACTGATTTTTGTAGATATTTATTTATTTTACAGTGTTTAACCTGCGTTTTAAAGCAGCAGCGATGACAAACTGAACACACATACTCAGGACCTGTAGATATTTTTTCTTTAAATAGTTCAATTACACAGTCAATCTCTTTCCTTTTGATCTCTGCCTCAATCCGAGTTACAGCATTTCTCATTTTAATAGTATTGGCAAAACTTATATCATCTTTATATTTCTGTTTGTTATAATCTATCAGCATGTTTTTGTGTATTTCATTGTCACTGTATTTGTCAACACTGTACTTTTTGACCGATTCCCTGTGTGAGGTATTGTCGCTGTATTTGTCAACACTGTACTTTTTGACCGATTCCCTGTGTGAGGTATTGTCGCTGTATTTGTCAACACTGTACTTTTTGACCGATTCCCTATGTGAGGTATTTTCGCTGTATTTCTCAACACTGTATTTTTTTACTGATTTCCGGTGTGAGATATTGTCTCTGTATTTATCTATGCTATATTTTTTTACTGTTTCTTGATGCTGTTCGTTTTTATTGTACTTTTCAGTGCTGGATGTTAATAATTTCTCTTTGTAAGTTTCCTCATCATGATATTTTTTGTTTACGTACATTTTTTTCTTCTCTTTTAAGTCATGATTACTATTATATAGCCTTCTCTTTCTATACAGTGTAAGTGGGTCAGAGTTTGCATATAATGAATCTTGAAACGTTGAAGCTTCAAATAATGATTTACAAATGGAAGCACAGCTATGCTCTTTTCTCTTTACACATACAACAACTTCATAATGACAGCTATTAACATGTTTCAAGTAAATCCCCTTCTGTTGGCAACTATTTGAGGCTGAATTTTTAAGCCATTTGTCTTGACTGTATGTAAATATGTCTACACCAATTAAATCACTGGCTGCTTGTATTTCCACCTCTGTTGCCCAAGTTCCAACATATTTCATTCTTGAACTGTCAATGTAGTTTGCAACAGAACTGTATCCTTGTCTGAGATACTGACTGTACCTTCCTTCATTCTTGAGTATGTGTGTTACAACAGCACGTCTCAGTTTTCTGTGTTCTCGTTCACTTCCACTTACAGCATAAGCTATTGATCTGAAAAAGCAGTTACCATCACCCACAATATCTTTGGTTTCACAAGGTTCAGCCATTACAACAATCTCATTTGGATGATTCTGCGCTTTTACAACATGTACAATGTTCAGCTTCAAGCAAATACTTTTTTGCTGCTGTACTGTTAATGGATTAAATTTAAAAGCAACACTTCCAGTTTGAGAAATAAATTCAACCTCAGCTGCATTTTTATTTCTTGGCCATTCAGAAGACTTTCCTGTGTTTTCTTTTGTTTCATTCAGAAGTATTTGATCTGTACAGATAAAATCAGTCAAAGAGTAACTGCATCTTGCCATTTCTAACTTTATACCTTTCCTCACTCCTTCTGCTTCAACATTTTCCTCCACCACTGTATGGCACACCATTCGATCATGCTGACTGTGTTCCTTAATCACATTTGCCTCAACCCCAGTTACTTCAAATGGATGATTATATGCTTTCAAGGATGCACCAAGTCTCCTGAAATGAATGACTAAAGAGTCTATGCTGGGATGGAAAACCACTACACTCTTACCACGAGATGAAACTGTTCCATCACAGAGTCGTGAATGTGGATCAATCACTGCATACCACGAACCTTGTCTGACAGCAGCACATGTGTTTTGCCTAATGTTTACCAAACACGCATCAAACCTCTGGAATGCTTGTTTTAATGCTTCATCAAGGGACATGGCAACACCTTGCAGACCTTCTTCATATTGATTAATACCAAACAACCCAGTAAATGCAACAGAAGAATAGTTTATTGAAAAACTACAATTATTCAGTGTGTGTGTGTCAGGCAGCTCAGCAACGTCGACGTAGCCGTTCCCAGGGTCATTGATCATTCCACCATCTCTCATGGCACTGTACAGGTCATCTCCATGAATCAGGACATCATTCAGGTCACTAACAGTCCACTGCAACACATTTTTCATCTTAGACAAGAGAATAGCAATTAAACTGTTTGCCACACATTGCTTACCAACATTGGATTTGAAACGGGGATGTCCTTGATGGAAAGAGCCTCTTATGACAGAACTCTGGGGACATACATCAGAAACAGCATTCATGGTCATATTAGCACTACTATTAGGATCAATATTTTTAGCATCAGTTATGTGATCAGATGTTAGACCAGATGTTAGACCAGATGTTTGACCAGATGTTTGACCAGATGTTTGACCAGATGTTTGACCAGATGTTTGACCAGATGTTTGACCAGATGTTAGACCAGATGTTAGACCAGATGTTAGACCAGATGTTAGACCAGATGTTAGACCAGATGTTTGACCAGATGTTTGACCAGATGTTTGACCAGATGTTAGACCAGATGCTTGAACATGTTTTTTATCCCCATTGTGATGCACACAATGTTCAGTTACTTTTGCCATTTTTTTAAAAGGTGGCAAAACCTTTTCAATATCCCCGTTGTGATGTACACAACGTTCAGTTACTTCTGCAGTTTTTTTAAGAGGTTGCAGTTCCTCTGTAGAATCAGCAGCCATCCGGTCTGCCATCCTCTTCTTGGCTGCCTGAGATCGCTGAAAATGCTTTGTCCGAGGCATCTATAAATACACACACACAAAAACATACTAATTAAAACATGCATTTGTACAATGCAATCCCAAAAAAGAAATTCCAGGAAAATCTAAACACATGAAACAAAGGCAATAACATCAATCCACATACTGGCCCTCATTTATCAAAAGTGCGTACACCAAATTTCCAGCATACACCTTGCGTACACCCAAACCCACGGTGACTTTGACATTTATCAATGTGGACGTTGGCGTACAGCACGCTCAAATCCGACGCCAGCTCAGGAGGTGGTATACGCACGTTTAGAGTTAATGCGAAAATGCACAGAAAAACTATTCCTAACACCACAAAACACACTGACAAAGATATGCTATATTATGACCCACTGTAAAAAACAACAACATAGTAATTATAAACTTCAATGTTTATTTTTGTGCCACTTGGACTTCAATGTTTAATTTGTGTGATACCAAGCATTTGATTTGTAGGCCTGTATTCCTCCAGTTGCGAGCCTGTGCGCTTTACCTGATGCTTCAGGGTTAGGTCCGGCAGCTGCGCACGGACTGGGACTGAAAATAATTCAGACTGACAAAATAATAAAAATGACACTTTTTTTTTAAATAATAATAATAATAAAATAAATAATAACGACTTTCTTCTTCTAAATAACAATAAGCATCATTAATAATACAAATCATCATAATAATAATAATCTTACAAATTGTCATGCAATTATTAATGTGAATGAATAGTACTCCACATCACATCACTATCGTACACCCCAATAGCCAACATGTGCTGTGATACGAAATTAAATACTAATCGTTTCAAAACATGTTCTGTAAAATAATGCATTGTGATAATTTCTCATCCAAACAGCTATTAAAAGGGGAGGCGGAGACTTGAATATATAGGGGCGTGTTATTCTAATGACAATCATTTTCAGCCGCGGCATTTATCAAGGGCAGGTATTGCGTACACCTGGATTGCAGAGGTGCGCACAGCTTCATAAATCAGGCGGAGAGAGGAGTGTAAGCATAATCTTATGCCAACATATACGCCCGTTTACACGCAAGATTGATAAATGAGGGCCACTAAATATGCCTTTAAACAAACTTTGTATTGCAAAGAACATACTGGCAGCACTGTTTCTGGATGCACAAAAACAACTGCATCTGAAAACATTTGTCAACAATACTACAGACTGCATAACAGATATCTAGTACATATATCTAGTGGCAAAAGTACGATGTTACATTCTAATACCTATACTCTATTTTGTACTTGCATACTGCACTACATAAAATATACTTGTCTAATATTTTTATATAAAAAATAATATATAAATTAGCTTAATTTTTTTTACAAAGGTTAGAAGAGTTAAAAATATGTTCACAATCTATTACATAATATGATGGATCGCTATAAGTCATTACATAATACAATTGCATTATTTCAGATTAAATACCTGACATTTGAACCCATTTACAATGTACAACATATTGAAATCTTAATATCCTTTCTATAGGGGATAATATTGTAAATCATTGACAAGTTTACTTGAACTGCTATTAAAATACAAGAAGCTTAGTTGAATTTTTTAAAATTAGTTACAAGATTAGTCACAAGAAAAAATATATACAGTAGAAGAAATCATGCAAAACATAACTGTTTTGTAAAATAATTCAAACAATTAGAATGCATTTTCTTCATGAAAGATAAAAATTGGTTTATAAAACAAAATTACATTTACCAAAAAAAACATATAGGCTTCACACTCATTTAAATAAAACGAACATTGTGATTCAGAGGAAAAAAACAAACTATACCATCTTACCTCAAATCAGGTTTCACAGTCTTCTGCAAAAAAATAATAAAAAAAGGTTGACTTTTTCCCCCTTCTTTTTCTTTTCTTAATTATATGCATGCATCATCTTTGTGTTAATTTCATAAATTTAATATAATTAAATTATAATAAGACACAATAGGACTGTTAACAATCAAATTAAATAAGTATCAACAAAATTCATCTTCGCAGTGAAGAGGAAACAGAAGCTGCATTTGAAGTGGCATTTACACTTTACTGTTTAATGAGCTTACAGGTGACAAAGAACCTGCAGTCATGCAAAAATAATGTTTTGATGTTTTAAACACATTACATTTGCAGTTACATTTATTAAACTTGTATAAAATCCATATGTGTTATGCTAGATATCCGGTTTCTTAAAGTGATATTTATAAAAAAATATTAAATGATATAAACATAGACATGCAGTGAAAGCATGCACCCGCAGTAACATTAGTCTAAGTAATCCTCAAGACAAGACTACATCATGTAGTGTACGCGCACACACAATCTCTGGGTGTTTGTAAGGGATATACTCGATAATGCCAGATCGCACATCGTTAAAACAACAATTACGATATTATCGCACACCCCTACCGTTGCTGTGTGCCAGTCATGTAATGGTGTGAATAGGTAACAATTCTATGAGAGCAAAACAAACAAACAAACAAGCTTAGAAAACGTGCACACAAACCCTGCTGCTCATGACGACACATTGATTTCTTAAGACACGAACCGATCGGTTTCTGTGAGAAACAACAGTATTTGTTTTTTGTTTTTTTACCTCATATCCTGACGACTTTCATCAAGTTTTCCCCTCGGCTATTCCTTCTGTCTGGTGACGTCAAACTGGTGTGATTATAGATATATATATATAGATTCCTCATTAGTGCCTGCGAGGATAGGTCGAATGAGGCAACTACATAATGTATATTTATGATCGCATCCGTTTGACCTTACCAGACGGAAGGAATAGCCGAGGGGAAAATTTGATGAGACTCGTCATTATATGAGGTAAAAAATTAACAAATACTGTTGTGTTTCTCACAAAACCGATCGGTTTGTGTCTTAAGAAATTAATGTGTCGTCAGGAGGAGCAGGGTTTGTATGCACATTTTCTAAACATGTTTTTTTGTTTGTTTTTCTCTCATACACTTGTTACCTAATCATGCCATTATATGACTGGCACAGCAACGATTGTTAAAAATCTTCATTTGTGTTCTCCTGAAGAAAAACACACCTACATGTTGAATGCACTGGGGGTCAGCAGATAAAATCACATTTTTAGTTTTGGGTGAATTAACCCTTTAAGAACAATCATATATAGGTTTCACACTTAATTAGAATATGAACAAAAACAATAAAATATATCTTCATTTATGTTCTGAAGCATGTTCAATAACTAAAATAAAAGGTTTTTTTCACAATAATATCAATTTTATTTTCCAGTAATAATATATCAACATATATATATATATATATATATATCAACATATATATATATATATATATATATATATATATATATATATATATATATATATATATATATATATATATATATGAAAACTCACAAATAAGTAATTTACAAACAACATAAAACTAAACATTATTTTAAGATTGTGACAGGCCAAAATATTTTTATTATATTTAAAACTTGCATAATAATAATAATAATAATAATAAACTATTTATGCTGCGTTTTTTTTCACACAGCTGGCTGGCGTTATCAATTATTTTAAATGGGAGCACGAGATAGCAAATTAATCGGTTAAAATTTGTCATTAGTTCACAAATCGGACATTAGCAAACACGTTATGTGTGAATCCAAACTGTTAAAACAAGGCTACACATTTGTTTCATCACAGAAAACACTTAATATGGATATTTTTCAGCTGCATCGGCGCAACAAATCAGAGAAGAGCTGCATTTTTTAAGCGTAGCCTACAGTGTTTCCCACAGATTCGAAAGCAATGTGCAGTGGTGCCGGTTAGGGGTGGGGGCTGTTATTAACATTTTAAAATTTAACTTTTAAAGAAATCTAGTATTTGGCCATGTCTAACATGTATTCAAATGTAAAACCTTCAAATAAGTAAGCAGTTATGATCTGCACTACTTTAAGCCACTTCACTATTATTTATTAAAGAGCCATACAGGCACTTTGTGGGTAATGGCATTACAAATGAAAATTATTATTTTTCCAGCCACAAAATGACTCTAATTTGCCTCTTTGCATTGGAATTCTCTATTTTAACCTTAATAACTAAACTTATTGTAATATAAATATTAGAAGAAAAATATTTTAAGGGGTCATTGATGGACCATAATTATTGCACAAATATTATTTAGTACCAAAAGATCTCAATTTTCAACAAATATTACTAAACTAAAATAGTTTATTTAATAACATTTATTTAATTGAAGAATAGTTAAGGTGTACGGTCACATTTAACTATGATGGTAAGGAATATCTCAGGGCTAAATACAAGAGCATAACATTACAATGTTGCATCTCCGTCACTCTCAATTTTAAAATGACACTGTAAATACGGTTGATGTAATAATCAATGCACACTATGCTGTACTGTTTACCAAAAAATGCTGCAAATACCTGTATCGTGAAGCTGGTGTCTATTCCAGTGTTTCCCAACCTTTTTTCAGTCATGGCACCCAGTGAAAATCTTATAAATTTTGTGGCACCCCCTTGCATAAGTTACACTAGAGATGTAATGGTAAAGACTGCTCACTTGTTGGTTTGTATCTCAGTTTTAGGTTCACGGTTTCAGTACGTTTACCTTTACTATGTTGAAGTAAAAAAAAAACTACTATCAAATAGAAATAAAGAAAATAAGAACAGATGCGTTCTTAATTCACTGATTCATACTAATAAAATAAACAATGCTTTTCAGGTTTTTCAGGTGGATCCAACATTAGTTTTTAGGTAGACAAATTGAATAAAGTAATCAAAGGTAAAATAACTGTATATTTAACTGTTTAAATTAAACAATCATTATTAAACTTACACAAGCTATTCAATCAAGAGCAGTGAGTGATGCCCTTATCTTTTGTTTGACATTAAACAGACACCAGTAAAGGCTACTGCCCCTTTAAGAGAATGCAAGAATAGTCGTCGTCGTTCTCGACTGTAAACTTCACTTAAGGCATACCGATTACAGCCTTAAGTGAAGTTTATACAGTGTCTGCTTGCATACTCATCAAGAGATGGACATGTTGACATACTTTCTGTGTGTTTGTCCGTTCAGACTTGAAAGAGAACTCAATATTTGCGCGCTGTGAGACGTTTGCGCGCTTTGGGACGAGTGCACAAAGACAGATCTTCTCACTCGCGTCTTCTGGCGAATATACCCGGGTAATGACGGTGAAAATAACTGGTCATATTTGGACATACGACAGCACTCGCATGCACTGAACAGTTTACAAAGAGAGGCCGTTTTGCCCACGTTTTTCTTTTATTATCGCTGTTGTTGTTGTGTATAACTGAAGAGCCAGCACGTGTATCCATCGACAGAAACATACATAAAGCATTATTTTCAAGTTAAAAACCATATTATAGATGCGTCATCAGATGTGAGATGAACCGCGGTGCATGTGCGTCCCGGCACCTTTTACACCGCACCCCTGCTCAAAGCATCCCGGTTGGGAAACACTGGTCTATTCAAATGTATTGATCGACACCGCGCTGGTTTGTTTAGAACTATTGAAAGCGCCGTGACCACGCGCGCTGCATGTGCATCACTGGAGATAAACACATGAACAGCCATGCTACACAGACACGATTAGCCTATACCACTAATGATAAAACTTAACATCGTCATCAGAACATAAATACCAGTAAATAATTTAAATTTAGCAATCATACCTTCCAAATATCCCATACTAATGAAAACAACTATTAACATTTTAAAATAAGAATAATCACAACACAATATTAACTTATTTCATCTCCTAATTAAAATACTGGCCAAGCAAATTGCACTTGGTAGTACTGAAACTAAAATAATTCACTTATATATATATTTTTTTTACAAATACATCCACAAAAGAGTCAAACTGACAAAAAATAACTTATACTGGCCAACAATATCTTAGATGACTAATAAAAATGAACAGATGATTAAGATTACAGATGGAACAACAATAATACCATGCTCACCTATCTCCAGCAAGTAGAAAATGGCTGCAAACCGGAAACACCTGCTCTTTAACAATAAAACAGACACCCTCTAGTGGATGGCAATAAAACAAATATATCAATGCAACATCAATATTTATTATTTAAGAATACTGTTTTTATAGATAAAAAAGATTATAAAACCAAGACTTATTTGTGTATAAACACATCCAAAGATAATTGTAACCTTCAATATTGTTCTTGAACTCTTTAATTTTGAACTCTTAAGAACATTAATCAATAATAATCAATAATACAATACTCATGTAATGATGAAAACAAATTATAAACAAATTACAATTTCAGTTAAACAATGTATCTTATAATGACAAAATTTACATTTTACAATATTTTAAACTAAAACATTTAGTAAAGTGAATTCAAATACAAAATAATTCTTAAATTATTTACTTAATGCTTTTAAACTTTAATCAATGCCAAATACATGTATAAACAATTAATCATAAACAAAAAAAATAATTCAAACAACCTACCTTATCCAAATAATAATATAAATTTAAAAAAATAATACCACCACCTCATCTTTATCAGAATATTGACACAACAACACATGACATTGACAAGGCTGCATTTGTTTTTTATACAGTAACTCTCTCTCTCTCTCTCTCTCTCTCTCTCTCTCTCTCTCTCTCTCTCTCTCTCTCTCTCTCTCTCTCTCTCTCTCTCTCTCTCTCTCTCTCTCTCTCTCTCTCTCTCTCTCTCTCTCTCTCTCTCTCTCTCTCTCTCTCTCTCTCTCTCTCTCTCTCTCTCTCTCTCTCTCTCTCTCTCTCTCTCTCTCTCTCTCTCTCTCTCTATATATATATATATATATAACTGCTGTGTTGTCCACAGTCCAGTCCAGAAGGTGGCAGTAAATAAGTGGCCAGCCACCAATAAAATCAAAAGAAGCTCGTAGATTGTTGTTGTGTTGTGTTGTGACCTTGTGACATATACCATAAAAGTGTTGAGAGTTTCTAAAAGCTATGAAATCAATAAACGTGGGGGAAAAACATTGTCCAAAATAACAATGGCCATCAATCAGATCCAGCCATATATATATATATATATATATATATATATATATATATATATATATATATATATATATATATATATATATATATATATATATATATATATGATCCAGAATAAAGATCCCAAGGCTGAAACTGAAAAGAAACAGCAGCAACGAATAACTACAGGACACCTCTATAGTATGCACTGTGACTATATGCTTATCGGCTTGTAAATGCAAGGTCTCAAGAGTTTTTTTTTTAAGTTCAGATGATTTTAACTTCAGCACAGAACACTAGACCATGCGCCAGTGTTACAGCATATGTGTGTTTACTCATGGTTTATGAGGACATTATTTGGTTCACAGACTATTGTTTTATATGCACTATAGTAGCAAGCGGACTGGTTTAACACATCAGGCTAGTGCGTGTTGGTGTTTCCACAGAAAGACATCGAATAATAGCGCATTTACGCAGACGAATTAGCCATAGAAGTTGTTGACTGCATGCGCTACACAGGTCAAAGCTAACCGCGATGCTGGGATACAAACTCTCTCTTGCGCGCTCTTCCAGGACAAGTGCCCGTAGAAACCATAGACTATAATAGAGTTCATTAAGGAAATTCTGTACTTAATCCCTCTATCAAACGTCTTCATACTCTAAAAAAATCTTCGAGACTTATGATAAACCGGAAGGAGGATTTTTGACAAAAAAATACTCCCATAAAACATCAAACTTAATTTTTGAAATTTTGTCCACATTTAGCATGGAAATCCAACTCAATGAAAAAACCTCAATATGTATGAATTAGCGTCAGCATTTCATGATTAATTAAGTGCATTTTATATTTTAACTCTATGTAAATATAGAGTAAATGTAATATATGCACTTCTAAAATATATATATTTTTTTGCCAATTCATTGTTACAGAATCAGCGTGATTTGTCCCATATAAAACTTTAATGGCCAATAAAAAAAAACATATAATAAAATGTGCTAATTCACAACTTTACCACATCCTTTATAAAATAACAGACCGCCACGTTATTTAAAGTGAAGTTCAAGCATCAATGAAATACAAAAACCGCACTGAATCAATATTTTTTCTTATACTTTCATGTGAAATGTAATAATAACACATAATGATTACATACATTTTTGAGAACAATTTCTTAGCTACTACATTGCACAAATAAATAGGTCTATATAATGAGGGCCTAAAAATATACATACATCTGGCTACACAATGGTATTACTCATATTAAAATGTATTCTTATTAACAAATATATACAAATATATTTTGGAATGTATGTAAAGTATTTGTTAATTAATACCAGTAATACCAATTTTGCTTTTGAAAAATTTGACCAGAGCACCAATAATTATTTAACCTGAGACATCTGAATGCCTACAAACAGCTGTGCTGACATTTCTTTCTTTTCCAGATGGAAAAATACCACAAAAAGCTGACCACAGACTTCAGTGAATACAGTAAAGCATGCAAGGAGTTCAGAAACAACACACACTGATGAATAAAAAACATTGAAAACAATGAGGATCAGGTCAGATGTAGCAACAATAATACATGAAGATAATTGGTGCATGTCAAGTTATTTACATTCATTTAGCATTTTTCACAATACACATGATCTTTAAACACATTCACAGTAACAAATTATTAGAAAGCTAAACTTGATTTTTGATTGAATCACTTCTATTCAATAATTGTTAATTATTAGTTTTTAGGCCAATTAAATTATACCTTCTTACCGAAGACCAAATACATTGAATGCATGCTTACTTTCAATTTATATTTAGTCTATTAAAGTCTATTTTAGTCATTTTATAACATGTTATACAGCTCTGGAAAAAAAATAAGACACCACTTTACATTGATTTCTCAATGTGAAGTGGTCTCTTATTTTTTTTCCAGAGCTGTATATAAAGAATAAAAGAGAGAACTTCACAGGGCATAGTTTAATTAACACTTCATAGTTGCATTATCGTCATGTCTAGATGTAGGTCCTTCATCTCATCTGAATACAGCCTGGATCTTGCAGGATGGGGCGAACCACAAACTAAACAGAGACAGACTAATATTAGCATAAACGCCATACTTCCTATTTCTGGCAAATCTATGCAACCTAACAACTTAAATGAATGTAAGATAATTTATTTGATGGATACACATTTAAAAAAAAATGTTTTAGTCCCCACTTAAACTGACAGAGTGTATCTTCTTCCCCTTCCTTTATAAGAAAACTTCCAAAGGTTACGTGCTAAATAAAAAAATTATCTACCACCTACAGTTGATATTAACATTCTAGGTATTAGCAATGAACTAGCCTGAATTCTGAGATCACAATAGATTTGAAGGACTATAGCACACTGCTGAAACCCTATTGTAATTGTTAATGTTCCCATAATGCATCATTCTCCATCTAAAACTGATTGGACAAATCAGATCATAAGTCATAAAGACTTGAAAGACAACAACAATCAAAAGTACAAAATGCCTCATAACTCCTTTAGGCATAACCTCAAATTTCTTATGAAGCTGCGGTAATTGGCTCAAGACAGACAAAATGCGCAACTCAAATTTGCTCACCCTTCAGGCGCCAATTTTGAGATTTTTTTTGTGTAAAACCTACTTTTGTGAATTATAATAAATCATAATAAATCATACTAGAACATGGTAAACCATGATACTAAATAGTAAATCATGATAAACTATGGTAAATCATGGTATTATCATGCTGAATCAACTTAGAATCACTGTAAATAATATTAGAACATGGTAAATCATGATAAATCATGCTAGTACATAATAAATCATGTTTATTATGGTAAATCATGATATCAGTCCATGGTCACAATAAAAAAGAAACAATTGGACACTTGGTGGTACTATAACAAGAAAAAAACATGAAAACAGCTATGACCACCTGACCATTAGTCCAATTGACTTGAAAATTGCTATGCAGTGTCTTGACCTAGGATACCATGTATATATAAAACTCAAAACTTCACAAAAATGATTGAGTATATGAGACATAACATGCTAAAAAAAACCATGCAAACTTTTATGGAGATCAAACAATAGGTGGCACTATAACTGTTAAAAAGCTTTAAAAAACATGCATTTCCTATGGTAAATTGCCTATATTAGCTGTGAATTGACTTTTCCATCTATTATTTCAGTGTTTAAAATCTTGCTAAATAAAACTTAATGTCTTTAATGCCTATGTGCTTTAAAGGCCTTAAAGGCTTGAACCCCGCTTAAATGCTGCTTGCAGCTTTAATTATTATTATTATTCTCCGATAAAACGCGTTGTGCAGCCCAAACCGTAAGGGCTAGAGACTTGAAAATTTACCCGAAGGTAGTCCAAAAATCGAGGAGAGGTTATCAAAATATGAGCCCAATCGGCCAATAGGTGGCGCTATAGCGCAAAAAACCAAAAATTTTTACATTTGTGAGCTTTTCTCATAAACCGGTGGTCGTAGACTCAAATGATTTATACTTTTGAAATCCTTGGGCCAAGACGAAAAAACTGTAAGCGGGAATTTTTTTGTTTCGTCTTAAAATGTCCGCCATTTTGGAGTATGTCTGAAACCTATTTTTGAGAACTAGTCCCTGGTTTTTTGACCGATCGGAACCAAACCAGTGTCAAAATGTTCTATGGTGGCTACTTATCAAAAGTTATCAAAAAAAAGTTGAAATTTCGATTCATTTTTGCTAATTGGCTTCAAAATGGACATTCAGGGCGGAGCCTATTTTGCTAAAAAGGCTATAACTCAAGAAGGAAATGAGATATCGTCACCAAACTTGGTACACATGTGTATCGGCTCAATTTGAGGTCACGATAAAAAAATTGCAACGATTGGCCACTTGGTGGCGCTATAATGTGACAAAAACATGAAAAGGGCTATAACCACGCGACCGCTAGTCCGATTGACTTGAAAATTGGTATGCAGTGTCTTGGTCCAAGGCCCCATGTATGTCTATGAGGACATTGGTGTATCTCAAAAAACATGGCCGCCATCAGCCAATGAATTTTGAGCACATATTAGATGGGGTTAACAGAGGTCGATCGGAACGAAACTCATTGGACATGTTTGACTCATGGTCCTAGAGGTCTGTAAGAATTTTGAAAGAAATCGGCCACTAGTTGGCGCTAACCCAAAAGGGAAGCTCAAAAATTCACGAAAATTGTTGGGTATATGTGGCATGACATGCTGATGAAGCATGCAAAGTTTTAAAGAGATCGGACTATAGGTGGCGCTATAACTGTTAAAAAGCTAAAAGAACCATGCATTTCCTATGTTAAATTGCCTATATTGACTGTAAATGGACTTTTCCATCTATTATTTTAGTGTTTAAAATCTTGCTAAATAAAACTTAATGACTTTAATGCCTATGTGCTTAAAAGGCCTTAAAGGCTTGAACCCCGCTAAATGCTGCTTGCAGCTTTAATTATTATTATTATTATTCTCCGCTAAAACGCATCGTGCAGACCAAACCGTAAGAGCTGGAAATTTGAAACTTTGTCAGATGGTAGTACTCATGTTGGGGAGACCCTGAGAAGCTATGACCCCAATTGGCCCATAGGTGGCGCTATAGCAATCAATTGCGAGAAAAGGCTCATAACTCCTAAACCGTTTGGTCCACACTCAAGTGTCATATATCATTGGAAAGCTGAGTCCTTGGCGAACAAAATGTATATCTCAGATTTTATTTCCAGTATGCAAATTTTTCCGCCATTTTGAATTTTATTGAAAACCTACTTTTGCAAACTAGTCCCTGGTTTTTTGACCGATCGGAACCAAACCAGTGTCAAAATGTTCTCTGGTCTCTGTTTATCAATAATTATCAAAAAAAAGTTGAAATTTCGATTCATTTATGCTAATTGGCTTCAAAATGGACGTTCAGGGCGGAGCCTATTTTACTAAAAAGGCTATAACTCAAGAAGGAAATGAGATATCGTCACCAAACTTGGTACACATGTATATCGGCTCAATTTGAGGTCACGATAAAAAAATCGCGATGATTGGCCACTTGGTGGCGCTATAATGCGAAAAAAACATGAAAAGGGCTGTAACCACGCGACCGCTAGTCCGATTGACCTGAAAATTGGCATGCAGTGTCTTGGTCCAAGGCCCCATGTACGTCTATGAGGACATTGGCGTATCTCAAAAAACATGGCCGCCATCGGCCAATGAAATTTGAGCACCTATTAGATGGGGTTAACAGAGGCAGATCGGAACGAAACTTGATGGGCATGTTTGACTCATGGTCCTAGAGGTCTGTAAGAATTTTGAAAGAAATCGGCCACTAGTTGGCGCTAACGAGTTTTATGGCTCTGAAATCACGTGTTTTTTCACGCATCCACAAAATATGCATATCATATGATAGATCTCCTCATGCTGAATAAATTTGCCTCTAGAACCATTGCTGTCAATCAAATCTTTAATTAAATATTCACAATTATGTTAAAAACCTACTTTTGCAAACTGGTCCCTGGTTTTTTGACCGATCGGAACCAAACCAGTGTCAAAATGTTCTCTGGTCTCTGTTTATCAATAGTTATCGAAAAAAAGTTGAAATTTCAATTCATTTTTGCTAATTGGCTTCAAAATGGACGTTCAGGGCGGAGCCTATTTTACTAAAAAGGCTATAACTCAAGAAGGAAATGAGATATCGTCACCAAACTTGGTACACATGTATATCGGCTCAATTTAAGGTCACGATAAAAATATTGCGACGATTGGCCACTTGGTGGCGCTATAATGTGAAAAAAAACATGAAAAGGGCTATAACCACGCGATCGCTAGTCCAATTAACCTGAAAATTGGTATGCAGACATTGGCGTATCTCAAAAAACATGGCCGCCATCGGCCAATGAAATTTGAGCACCTATTAGACAAGGTTAACAGAGGCCGATCGGAACGAAACTTGGTGGGCATGTTTGACTCATGGTCCTAGAGGTCTGTAAGATTTTTGAAAGAAATCGGCCACTAGTTGGCGCTAACTCAAAAGGGAAGCTCAAAAATTCACGAAAATTGTTGGGTATATGTAGCATGACATGCTGATGAAGCATGAAAAGTTTTAAAGAGATCGGACTATAGGTGGCGCTATAACTGTTAAAAAGCTATAAAAACCATGCATTTTTTATGGTAAATTGCCTATATTGGCTGTAAATGGACTTTTCCATCTATAATTTCAGTGTTTAAAATCTTGTTAAATAAAACTTAATGTCTTTAATGCCTATGTGCTTAAAAGGCCTTAAACGCTTGAACCCCGCTAAATGCTGCTTGCAGCTTTAATTAGGGGTTCAAGCACGAAGTGCTGAAACCCTATTGTAATTGTACTGATTTTTAGGGGTTCAAGCACGAAGTGCTGAACACCTATTGTATTTGTGCTGATTTTTATTATTAGGGGTTCAAGCACGAAGTGCTGAACACCTATTGTATTTGTGCTGATTTTTATTATTATTATTATTATTATTATTATTATTATTATTCTGCCGTAAAACTCATCGTGCAGACCAAACTGTAAATGCTAGAGACTTCAAACTTTGTCAATAGGTAGTCCAAAAATCGAGGAGAGGTTATCAAATTATGAGCCAGATTGGCCAATAGGTGGCGCTACAGCAACCAAAAACGCGAAATGGCTCATAACTCCTAAACCGTTCATCCTAAGGGTCAAGTGTCTTATATCATTGGAAAGCTGAGACCTTGGCGAACAAAACGTATATCTCCGATTTCATTTCCGGTATGCAAATTTTTCCGCCATTTTGAATTTTGTCAAAAACCTACTTTTGCGAACTAGTCCCTGGTTTTTTGACATATCAGAACCAAACCAGTGCCAAAATGTTCTCTCTAGACTGAGTATCAATAATTATCAAAAAAAAGTTGAAATTTTGACTCATGAACGAAAAGGGGCGTGGAAATGTACATTTAAGGCGGAGCCTATTTTACTAAAGAGGCTATAACTCCAGCAAGAAATGAGATATCTTCACCAAACTTGGTACACATGTTTATGGGCTCAGTTTTTGGTCACGATAAAAAAATCGCGACGATTGGCCACTTGGTGGCGCTATAACATGGAAAAAACACAAAAAAGGCTATAACCACGCGACCGCTAGTCTGATTGACTTGAAAATTGGTAAGCAGTGTCTTGGCCCAAGGTACCATGTCTGTCTATGAGAACATTGGCGTATCTAAAAAAACATGGCCGCCATCGGCCAATGAAATTTGAGCACCTATTAGACAGGGTTAACGGAGGTCGACCAGAACGAAACTCAGTAGGCATGTTTGACTCATGGTCCTAGAGGTCTGTAAGAATTTTGAAAGAAATCGGCCACTAGTTGGCGCTAACGAGTTTTATGGCTCTGCAATCACGTGGTGTTGCACACATCGGCAAAATATGCATATCATATGATAGATCTCCTCATGTTGAACAACTTTGCCTCTAGAACCATTTCGGTCAATCAAATTGTTAAATAAATATTTGCAATAATGTTAAAAACCTACTTTTGCGAACTAGTCCCTGGTTTTTTGCGCAATCAGAACCAAACCAGTCTAGGACAATTCTCTGGACTCTCTAGATCAATAATTATCAAAAAAAAGTTGATTTCTTGCATTTGGATGGCTATAACAGAGCCATTTAGAAAAGAGGCGTGGCAAAATACACTCAAAAGCCTATAAATCCTAAGAGGAAACTCAAAACTTCACGAAAATTGTTGGGTATATGTGGCATAACATGTTGAAGACACATGCAATGTTTTATGGAGATCGGAGTATAGGGGGCGCTATAAGTGTTAAAAAGCTTTGAAAACCATGTATTCCCTATGGTGAATTGCCTGTAAATGGTATTTTCCATCTCTGTAATCAGGTGGGGTTAAAACAGCCACATAATATGCATATATTATGATAGATCTTCTCATACTGAAAAACTTTGCCTCTATAACCAATACTGTCAATCAAATCTTTATTTAAATATTCACAATTAAAAACCTCGTTTTGCAAACTAGTCCTAGGTTTTTTGCCTGATCGGAACCAAACCACAGCAGTATGATTCTCTGCACTCTCCTGATCAATTCATATTTAGACTTTATAAAGTCATTATTATAATATTTAAAATCACATTTTGTCAGTTTATCACTTCATTTCACCTGATATCTCTCAAATTCATTCAGTGCTTAAAAGCCTTTCATGCAAAAGGTGTCAAATGCTTAAAAACCTTAAATGGCTTGAACCCCGCTAAATGCTGCTCGCAGCTTTAATTATTATTATTATTATTATTATTCTCCGCTAAAACGCATCGTGCAGACCAAACCGTAAAGCGTGGAACTTTGAAACTTTACCCGAAGGTAGTCCTCAATTTGGGGAGAACCTCAGAAAGTATGACCCCGATTGGCCAATAGGTGGCGCTACAGCGACCAAAAGCGCGAAATGGGTCATAACTCCTAAACCCTTTGGTCCACAATCAAGTGTCTTATATCATTGGAAAGCTGAGTCCTTGGCGAACAAAACGTATATCTCCGATTTCATTTCCGTCATGAAAATTTTTCCGCCATTTTGAATTTTGTCAAAAAACTACTTTTGCGAACTAGTCCCTGGTTTTTTGACCGATTGAAACCAAACCAGTGGCAAAATGTTCTCTGTAGTCTGAATATCAATATTCATTGAGAAAAAGTTGAAATTTCGATTCACGGTTGCTAAGGGGTGGAAAAAGAATGTTGTGGGCGGAGCCTATTTTACTAAAAAGGCTATAACTCAAGAAGGAAATGAGCTATCTTCACCAAACTTGGTAAACATGTGTATGGGCTCATTCTTTGGTCACGATAAAAATATTGCGACGATTGGCCACTTGGTGGCGCTATAATGTGAAAAAAACATGTAAATAGCTATAACCACACGACCGCTAGTCCGATTGACCTGAAAATTGGTATGCAGTGTCTTGGTCCAAGGCACCATGTATTTCTATGAGGACATTGCCGTATCTAAAAAAACATGGCCGCCATCGGCCAATGAAGTTTGAGCACCTATTAGATGGGGTTAACAGAGGTCGATCGGAACGAAACTCGGTGGGCATGTTTGACTCATGGTCCTAGAGGTGTGTAAGAATTTTGAAAGAAATCGGCCACTAGTTGGCGCTAACTCAAAAGGGAAGCTCAAAAATTCATGAAAATTGTTGGGTATATGTGGCATAACATGCTGATGAAGCATGCAAAGTTTTAAAGAGATTGGACTATAGGTGGCGCTATACCTGTTAAAAAGCTACAAAAACCATGCATTTCCTATGTTAAATTGCCTATATTGACTGTAAATGGACTTTTCCATCTATCATTTTAGTGTTTAAAATCTTGCTAAATAAAACTTAATGACTTTAATGCCTATGTGCTTAAAAGGCCTTAAAGGCTTGAACCCCGCTAAATGCTGCTTGCAGCTTTAATTATTATTATTATTATTATTATTATTATTATTCTGCCGTAAAACTCATCGTGCAGACCAAACCGTAAATGCTAGAGACTTCAAACTTTGTCAATAGGTAGTCCAAAAATCGAGGAGAGGTTATCAAATTATGAGCCAGATTGGCCAATAGGTGGCGCTACAGCAACCAAAAACGCGAAATGGCTCATAACTCCTAAACCGTTCATCCTAAGGGTCAAGTGTCTTATATCATTGGAAAGCTGAGACCATGACGAACAAAACGTATATCTCCGATTTCATTTCCGGTATGCAAATTTTTCCGCCATTTTGAATTTTGTCAAAAACCTACTTTTGCGAACTAGTCCCTGGTTTTTTGACATATCAGAACCAAACCAGTGCCAAAATGTTCTCTCTAGTCTGAATATCAATAATTATCAAAAAAAGTTGAAATTTTGACTCATGAACGAAAAGGGGCGTGGAAATGTACATTTAAGGCGGAGCCTATTTTACTAAAGAGGCTATAACTCCAGCAAGAAATGAGATATCTTCACCAAACTTGGTACACATGTGTATGGGCTCAGTCTTTGGTCACGATAAAAAAATCGCGACGATTGGCCACTTGGTGGCGCTATAACATGGAAAAAACACAAAAAGGGCTATAACCACGCGACCGCTAGTCCGATTGACTGGAAAATTGGTATGCAATGTCTTGGCCCAAGGTACCATGTCTGTCTATGAGAACATTGGCGTATCTCAAAAAACATGGCCGCCATCGGCCAATGAAATTTGAGCACCTATTAGACAGGGTTAACGAAGGTCGATCGGAACAAAACTCAGTGGGCATGTTTAACTCATGGTCCTAGAGGTCTGTAAGAATTTTGAAAGAAATCGGCCACTAGCTGGCGCTAACGAGTTTTATGGCTCTGCAATCACGTGGCGTTGCACACATCGGCAAAATATGCATATCATATGATAGATCTCCTCATGTTGAACAACTTTGCCTCCAGAACCATTGCTGTCAATCAAATCATTAAATAAATATTTGCAATTATGTTAAAAACCTACTTTTGCGAACTAGTCCCTGGTTTTTTGCCCGACCGGAACCAAACCAGTCTAGGACAATTCTCTGGACTCTCTAGATCAATAATTATCAAAAAAAGTTGATTTTTTGCATTTGGATGGCTATAACAGAGCCATTTAGAAAAGAGGCATGGCAAAATACACTCAAAAGCCTATAAATCCTAAGGGAAAACTCAAAACTTCACGGAAATTGTTGGGTATATGTGGCATACCATGTTGAAGACACATGCAAAGTTTTATGGAGATCGGAGTATAGGGGGCGCTATAAGTGTTAAAAAGCTTTGAAAACCATGTATTCCCTATGGTGAATTGCCTGTAAATGGTATTTTCCATCTCTGTAATCAAGTGGGGTTAAAACAGCCACATAATATGCATATATTATGATAGATCTTCTCATACTGAACAACTTTGCCTCTAAACTAGTCCTAGGTTTTTTGCCTGATCGGAACCAAACCACAGCAGTATGATTCTCTGCACTCTCCTGATCAATTCATATTTAGACTTTATAAAGTCATTATTATAATATTTAAAATCACATTTTGTCAGTTTATCACTTCATTTCACCTGATATCTCTCAAATTCATTCAGTGCTTAAAAGCCTTCCATGCAAAAGGTGTCAAATGCTTAAAAACCTTAAATGGCTTGAACCCCGCTAAATGCTGCTCGCAGCTTTAATTATTATTATTATTATTATTCTCCGCTAAAACGCATCGTGCAGCCCAAACCGTAAAGCGTGGAACTTTGAAACTTTGTCAGATGGTAGTCCTCAATTTGGGGAGAACCTCAGAAAGTATGACCCCGATTGGCCAATAGGTGGCGCTACAGCAACCAAATGCGCAAAAAGGGTCATAACTCCTAAACCCTTTGGTCCACAATCAAGTGTCATATATCGTTGGAAAGCTGAGTCCTTGGCGAACAAAACGTATATCTCCGATTTCATTTCCGTCATGAAAAATTTTCCGCCATTTTGAATTTTGACGAAAAACTACTTTTGCGAACTAGTCCCTGGATTTTTGACTGATTGAAACCAAACCAGTGGCAAAATGTTCTCTGTAGTCTGAATATCAATATTCATTGAGAAAAAGTTGAAATTTCGATTCACGGTTGCTAAGGGGTGGAAAAAGAATGTTGTGGGCGGAGCCTATTTTACTAAAAAGGCTATAACTCAAGAAGGAAATGAGATATCTTCACCAAACTTGGTACACATGTGTATGGGCTCATTCTTTGGTCTCGATAAAAAAATCGCGACGATTGACCACTTGGTGGCGCTATAATGTTAAAAAAACATGAAAAGGGCTATAACCACGTGACCACTAGTCCGATTGACTTGAAAATTGGTAGGCAGTGTCTTGGTCCAAGGCACCATGTATGTCTATGAGGACATTGCTGTATCTAAAAAAACATGGCCGCCATCGGCCAATGAAGTTTGAGCACCTATTAGATGGGGTTAACAGAGGTCGATCGGAACGAAACTCGGTGGGCATGTTTGACTCATGGTCCTAGAGGTCTGTAAGAATTTTGAAAGAAATCGGCCACTAGTTGGCGCTAACTCAAAAGGGAAGCTCAAAAATTCACGAAAATTGTTGGGTATATGTGGCATGACATGCTGATGAAGCATGCAAAGTTTTAAAGAGATTGGACTATAGGTGGCGCTATAACTGTTAAAAAGCTATAAGAACCATGCATTTCCTATGTTAAATTGCCTATATTGACTGTAAATTGACTTTTCCATCTATTATTTTATTGTTTAAAATCTTGCTAAATAAAACTTAATGACTTTAATGCCTATGTGCTTAAAAGGCCTTAAAGGCTTGAACCCCGCTAAATGCTGCTTGCAGCTTTAATTATTATTATTATTCTGCCGTAAAACTCATCGTGCAGACCAAACCGTAAGGCCTAGAGACTTGAAACTTTGTCAATAGGTAGTCCAAAAATCGAGGAGAGGTTCTCAAATTATGAGCCAGATTGGCCAATAGGTGGCGCTATAGCGCAAAAAACAAAAAAAAGTCACTATTTTGCTTATATCTCAAAAACCCATTGTCGCACAATCAAGTGTCTTACATCATTGGAATCCTTGGCTCAAGCCGAACAAAAGACCTAGGAGGTATTTTATTTCCGGTATGCAAATTTTTCCGCCATTTTGAATTTTGTCAAAAACCTACTTTTGCGAACTAGTCCCTGGTTTTTTGACATATCAGAACCAAACCAGTGCCAAAATGTTCTGTCTGGTCTGAATATAAATAATTATCAAAAATATGTTGAAATTTTGACTCATGAACGAAAAGGGGCGTGGAAATGTACATTTAAGGCGGAGCCTATTTTACTAAAGAGGCTATAACTCTAGAAGGAAATGAGATATCTTCACCAAACTTGGTACATATGTGTATGAACTCAATCTGAGGTCACAATAAAAAAAACGTGAAGATTGACCACTTGGTGGCGCTATAATGTGGAAAAAACATGAAAATAGCTATAACCACGCAACCGCTAGTCCGATTGACCTGAAAATTGGTATGCAGTGTCTTGGCCCAAGGTACCATGTATGTGTATAAGGACATTGGTGTATCTCAAAAAACATGGCCGCCATAGACCAATGAATTTTGAGCACCTACTAGACAAGGTTAATGGAGGCTGATCGGAACGAAACTCAGTGGGCATGTTTGACTCATGGTCTTAGAGGTTTGTAAGAATTTTGAAAGAAATCGGCCACTAGTTGGCGCTAACAAGTTTTATGGCTCTGAAATCACGTGGTGTTGCACATATCCATGAAATATGCATATCATATGATAGATCTCCTCATGATGAACAACTTTGCCTCTGGAACCATTGCTGTCAATCAAATCATTAATTAAATTTTCGTAATTATGTTAAAAACCTACTTTTGCGAACTAGTCCCTGGTTTTTTACCCAATTGGAACCAAACTAGTCTAGGACAATTCTATAGACTCTCTAGGTCAATAATTATTGAAAAAAAGTTGAACTTTTGCATTTGGATGGCTATAACAGGGCCATTTAGAAAAGAGGCGTGGCAAAATACACTCAAAAGCCTATAAATCCAAAGGGAAAACTCAAAACTTCACGGAAATTATTGGGTATATGTGGCATAACATGTTGAAGACACATGCAAAGTTTTATGGAGATCGGAGTATAGGGGGCGCTATAAGTGTTAAAAAGCTTGGAAAACTATGTATTCCCTATGGTGAATTGCCTGTATTGGCTGTAAATGGTTTTCCATCTCGTTAATCAGGTGGCGTTAAAACAGCCACATAATATGCATATATTATGATAGATCTTCTCATACTGAACAACTTTGCCTCTATAACCAATACTGTCAATCAAATATTTATTTAAATATTCACAATTATGTTAAAAACCTCGTTTTGCAAACTAGTCCTTGGTTTTTTTGCCTGATCGGAACCAAACCACAGCAGTATGATTCTCTGGACTCTCCTGATCAATAGTAATCTAAAACATGTTGAATTTTACACTTTGGGTAGCCATAACAGGGTCATTTGGAGAATAGGTGTGGTAAAACATGCTCAAAAGCATATTAATACTGAACGAAAACTCAAAACTTCACAAAAATAGGTGGTGTGTGTGTGTGTGTGTGTGTCTCTCTCTCTGTCTGTCTGTCTGTCTGTCTGTCATGCTAGCAAACAGCACTTCCAACATGCTACACATGCTAGCAGTGATTAGCTAAGTGTTAAATCAGGCAAAGAACATAGTAAGAACTCTATAAACATTATAGTAACCATCTGTGACAACTAACAACTGCCTAGCAACACCATAACAACCATCAAGAACAACCTAGCAACCACCTAGCAACATGTTTATCATGTTAGCAAAGTAAAATAGTAATTTTGTCATACAATTGATTAATATTGTTCTATAATTCATATTTAGACTTTATAAAGTCACTACTATAATATTTAAAATCACATTTTGTCAGTTTTTCACTTCATTTCACCTGATATCTCTCAAATTCATTCAGTGCTTAAAAACCTTTCATGCAAAAGGCGTCAAATGCTTAAAGACCTTAAATTGCTTGAACCCCGCTAAATGCTGCTCGCAGCTTTAATTGTTATTATTATTGGACCAAAATGTATTTTCGATGCTTCGAGAGATTCTAATTAACTAACTGATATCACATATGGACTACTTTGATGATGTTTTTATTAGCTTTCTGGACATGGACAGTAAAGTGTGCATAGACTGCATATGCTCTGGGACTAAAATATAAAATATCTTAAACTGTGTTCCAAAAATGAACGGAGGTCTTACGGGTGTGGAATGACATTAGGGTGAGTCACTAATGACATCAATTTCATTTTTGGGTGAACTAACCCTTTAAGTTACCTCTCTTTCCGAAACATGCTTGACTTACCCTGCTTTCTCGGGTTGAACATACCTCCCGTTCTGAAATGGAAAACCCAGAGTTCACCTCATTTCAGGGTTAACATACTCAGAGTTTTCACTTAACCGCCTTTCTGAAAGAGCCCAAGACTGCATGATGTTCAAACTCATCGGATCATCATCATCGGATGCTCTTTTCACACTGCATGACTATCTGGGGTATCATTCATTCACTGCTGTGTTCACACCGCACATTCGCAGTTCAAAATGCTTACGCTACGTCTGACGACACTCCACACCAGTTACACTTGTCAGGCATAGCTTAAGCTTTTTGAACCGTGAGAAGCGCGGGTGCTACACTTTTTCCCAAAATTGAATATGGAAGACGATCGGCCGAAAGCTAGAAAATTTACTTTATAACATTTTAAATATGGATATTTTTCTTGCACAAACTCATCGATTAGCTTCAGAAGGCCTTTATTAACCCCCCCAAGCCATGTGGATAAGTTTTATGATGGATATAGATGTTCACTTTTATGGACAGTCAATGCCATTATAAAGCTTGGAAGAGCCAGGACATTTTTTAAATAACTCTGATTTTATTCGTCTGAAAGAAGAATGTCATATACACCTAGGATAACTTGAGGGTGAGTAAATCATGGGCTAATTTTCATTTTTTGGGTGAACTAACCCTTTAATGATGTGACAAATCATGGACAAATATCATAGAAGACTAGAATGGATAAACCCAGCCCGATCTGCCAGTGATTTTTATTATGCCCAGCAGCTCAGGCTGGAAACCTGTACATACTTTTAACTTGCTTCTGCTCCAAATTTACAGGGACCAAACTCAAACCGGCTTATCCACCTAGGTAAATGTAATTTTTAAAGGAACATTGTGCCAATTTCAAGTACATTTTATAAATCTGTAATATTTACTGTTATGAAGTAACTAATTCAATTTTATAATGTCTGTCAATTTCATATTTTGAATTACTTAGTTTAATGAATCTACATTACTCACCATTATGTAAATGTTGCTTTTTTAAAGTGTTCCCAAATAAAAGGTAATTTTCTCTGGATCAAATACTTATCACAAATAAATACAATAAAGTTGAACTGTTTATTATGTCAGCATTCACAATGAACCATTAAATTAGTAATCTTCACATCAAATGATTAGTAATTAAGGTACATTCAGTATAATTTACAATAACTGTAGAATTAACCTTGTATGGTTCAACTAAACATCAGCAGCCAACAGTGGCATAACTAACATTAATGATGAGCACATATAAAGTCCAGCTGAAACAGAACGGTCACTTTTCCTTCATGTTCATTCACACATCGTCTGGATCCTCTCGATGTGTTCAGCGGCACTGTGACGGTCCTTCTGCATACAGTTTATAAAAAAAGAAAGAAAGAAATGCAAAATATTCATTAGCAGTGCAGAACGAACATGCTTGCTAAAAATAACTCAAACTTAAATCCAAACATAAACAAAAGGCTGGGAATGAATCTAAACATAAACCTTCACCCACAAACGGGTACATGCTCAGTCTCAATAACAAAAAAGATGCATGGCAAACATGAGGGCTTAAATACACAGACTGAGGACTAGACACACCTGTGAACAATGATCAACCAATAAACCAATGACACATCAGAACACAAGACAAGGGAGTGCATGGCAGGATCACATGACAAACCAGAAAGTGCATAACAATGAACATGAAAACATGAACCCAACACCAAAACACCCTTTGACATTCTTTGGTGATCCGCTTTGATAAATTGCTGCAGAATTTTGTGGATATAAAAACTAGACACTTAAATGAGGCTAACAACACAGGCAGCCAGCACTTAATCAGCCATCTAACACTACATTATTTTGAAGTTAAAGCAGCACTAGGTAACTTTTCAACCTTCATATATATTTTTAAGACTCTTGTGATGATAAATCGACTTACAATAGGTTGATTGACACGTCTGCCATAGCCTGATGGGGTCTGTATCGTTTTTAATCATACTTTTAAACTTCGGGTTTCGGGTAGTAACCCGAGAAAAAAAAAAGAACTACAAAATTCGACTGCTTTACGGCATATACGTCACTTCCACCAACACCCACACTTCCTTACATTCGGACGTGCGAGCCTAACTTTGTTCGTTGGATAATATAGTCATGTCCGAAGCAGCACAGACAAATAAGAAAGAAAAGGTTTTGTTGGAGGAAAGCAATAAGAGGAAATGAAAAAGTGATCGGATTAAAGGCAGGACGAGAATCAACATGTGACCAGCGTTTGCTCGTTGGCGTGAGCTGAAGGAGGCGTGCCCGACCGATGCTGTCCTGCTTGTTACGGTGAGCTACCACTCAAACATTGAACTGAAGTATCATATAGATTCTGTAAAACGGTAACCAATAGACTACTATAATGACTCTGGCTTGTAAACGTGAGCATCGTGATTATTTGGCGTTTGAAAAAAATAAAACCCATGAAATTATATTCATATGACATGCTGAAACATATGCCACTGACTGTAACGTTACCTGGGATGAAGACATTTCACACGCGACGCCAGAAGAACTCGAAATCCTCTTGCAGTGTTCAGGGGAACTGTTAGTGCTGCACCGACCCGCGGGACGCTTTTATGAAGTTATTTGGCCCGCACCGCACCACTGTATATATTTTTACAACCCGCCGCACACCCGCGACCATTACATAGACATACGGGGTCCGCGGGTTATGGGACGACCCGCGCATCACTAGTTCAGGGCTATCAGGGTTGTCATGTCAACAAATGCACGCGCGATGGCGTCCCCTGTTGAAGGATGACAGCTCTTACGACAGTAGTTGAGGACATTTTTTTCCAAACTGTAGGGGGACCCCGAGAGCAAAAGTAGCCAAGTGGGGCTTTAACCAGACTGGGTGACTTTCTATAAGAACGCAGCTAACTACATTTAATGCCCTCTATTTTTGACTAAACACCAGTCTCAACTTTATAGAAGACGATAATGCCGGCACTTTAGCTAATGTTAAAACTCACATTCAGTTAATTTTGAACTGTAACATTTATGCAATAATCAAACCATCAAAATGAACAGCTGTTATCACAAATCTAAAATAGAAAAGTCAAAACTTACCAAGAATAAGCCAGCCATGTAAAAGCGACATCCCAAACCATCTGTCTCTGCCACCACTGAAAAAGTGGGATCTTCTTGAAAAAAAAAAACAGAAAAAAGACTTGCGGGCAGATTCAAACACTCTACTTTTCAGATTAAAATTCTCAGCATTTTTAGGTGAATGTGCTGTGACTAAAACATTAAATAGTATTTCTAAATATATGGTAAAATGTACTCTCAGATAATTACATCAGTGTACGTTTACAATAAGAGAGTTCCAACTTAATCTTGAAATGTATAAATATTATGAATTAATGTATTAGATTTTACAATACCAAAGTCATTTAAGTATGGATAAGAGACCTCAAATTGAACCAATCAGCCATGAGAAAGTCACACCTCTGTTGCAATAAATTTAAGGTCCAAGTTTCTAGTACAAATTAAAGGTCACTTGGCAAATGGGTTTTAAAGACTAGTGTTTGGCTTTTAACAATGTTTATTTAGAATAAATTATATATCACTAATCATATCCTTAATCAATTACATAGTCACTGTTAAGATATAGAGTTTAATAAAAGTTCATACAAATGCTTCTTAAAAAAAAAAAGCTATAAAAGACCACAGGTGAGCCTAAGTGGTCAAGACTAACCAAAGTCAGAAACTTTACTTGCACTAACATAGTAAAAATGTATCCAAGTTACCCTTAGACAGCTCTTCTCTTGCTGTGTAAATTTGTTTAAATTCCTAATATTAGTCATGTGTTCCACAGAAGAGACAATAAGCTCACTGCTTTCACAAGTGAATGCTAGTGTAACTGTTCCACAACATGTGATTGGCTGTTCACTACTGATGTCACAGCCAAACTCAGGTTCAAAGCCCAAGTTGACAGAAAGCAGCACCACAAGACCAACAATGGCTGAATTGGTTGGCTCTGCGCAAAAAAAAAAAAAAAATCCCGTAACCGAGTTTGCAAAGCTACAATCATGGTACAAGCCCCAGATTAGCAACTGGAGCTTGGCAAAGTTCAGGCTTCGGCAGAAACTGGTTTAGTTCAAGACGAGCACAACTTTTGGAGAAAGATAAATGGTTTAGTAGTCTGGCCTAAAAATCAAACTTAGAACAGTCACAAAAGAGCAGACACCGAGTTCCAAGAAGTTTATTAAACCACTAGAGTCACATGACCAGGTTAACTTCTCCACTAGACACCACAGTCTGCCCATTAGAGACGGTCTTGATGTTAGCATCTCTCCCTGGAAAAGCAGTGGTAGAATCATGAGGGGCATTAATTTTAATCATGGTTCCTGAAAGTTTATAGAAGACTCACTTTTCCTAGTGCAGCTTTGCTCACAGGAGCCAGAAGAGGGATGGCACACTGCTGTACTACAGTGGATGAAGATCTAACATGGGGTGAGAAAGGGTTAAGCCACAGAAATAAAAACTCAAGTTAAGGGGTTAAGGCAAGGCTGAGGATCATACAGTTTCTTGCAGAGGAGCCAGTGATGCTGGATCCACAAATGTGAACATCTTTACAGCAAAGCGCTTGTAGTGGGTTGGGAACTGAAGACCAGAAGATCCAGGCACAGGAACCAGTGTGGTCAGGTAACGGTCATCCTGGTAAGGGCATCTGAACGGCAAAGAGGCAGTCAGAAATGCCTTGCAGCACACTAGATTGATAAAGATGGCCTTACTCACCCGTCGACCAGAAGGTCCCACTGGGGTAGACTGAGTGGACTGGGGGTTGATGTCGCCCAGCAGCGTCCCAGCATTAGGACAATGTTGGGGTCGGTCCTCTCCAAAATATGCACCTCAACAAACACAGGCTCCCGTAGGACTTTTGTGACCGGATAATCAGCGTCACTGTAGTAGGATGTGTATGCCTCATCCCCTTAGGAAGAAAACCAGCAGTTAACCAGAAACTGCTGCAACCAGGAGTTTTAGAAAATACTTCTGCATACTTGGGACAGACACTTACCTTCTGCACAGCCTTTGGTGACACATTGACCATTTGCCAGTCTAAGCTCCACCCTGAGGGGTCCAGGAGCAGCTACTGGTGGCGGTGCAGGAACAGTGTTGACCTCCACAACCAGAGCTTCCACAGAAGTAGCGGAGTACCTACACTGGAAGAGAAGTCTGGACAACAAACAGTAAGCTTAGCATTTATTAAGGATTAACAATTTAAGCAAAAAACAAAACCTACTCAAAATGGCTGTCCCTTGTGATAGAACCAAGTGGTCCAACACCCACTTCATACGAGGACGTCATTCTGTTCTCATACACCACATATCCACTGTCCTCCTGCAAATAGTAAATGTTGGCATCCAGTCCATTCGAAGCCATGCAGAACAGAACCACAAGCAGCTACTCACAATCATGCTCGTCCCACATGCAGTGACGGGGAACTGGTATATAGCAAAGGAAGGAGTGGATCCCACCGGACTGCAAGCTGGGTCACTTCCACCCAGGAGATGGACTGAATCCAGGCTCAAGCGAGGTAGGGTAACATCTCTAGCCACCACTACCACAAACTGACCATCTCTTATACACTGAACAGTCACTGGAACAAGGTACAAGAGCAGGCTATTGCGGAGCAGCAGTTTAACATGAACACCTTTACATTGACTGAACACTCTTACCTGCCTTCCCATAGAAACACTGCTGTCCGTTAAAACAGCAGTTGATAGCTTGACACTCAGCACCACTGATACCAGGTGGGCCACACTGGATCTGCTCATAATCAGCTACAGCACATTTGTCAAGGGGCTCTGCCTGCACCACTGGCTGCTTAGGCTGAACCTGCTGAGGAAACTGTTGACTAGCTTGTTGAACTGGCTGTTGAACCCACCGGTCAGTTTTCTGTAACATCAGACTTTGAGGATTCTGGGGCAGATTACTCCACTGTGGAACTGCATGACAGAAAGTGAAAACCCACACACAAAGTGTCAGCAATTGACCAGAACACCAACTTCCTGCCATTGTTCAACAGCTAGTCACACTATTTAGATGCTGCGCTTTGGTCTTTTTGTATTCTACAGATTTTGGCTAATTTACGATAATCCCTCCCTCTTCATTAACAGTCATGATTCTCCAGACTTGCACAAATGGGAGCTCATGCTACCAGAAGATTATCATTGGTTCTCAAAATAAACACATGTGATGTTTTTTTATTCCAATTATGGCCTGTTTCAATAAGTAGATTCAAGTTTAAAAATATTATTTAATCAGGTAAAGCTTTAAGCATAAAAGGTTCATAGGTGTAGGACTCATCACTCTGACATATTAAATAAATACCATTCACTGTCTATTTCAATGTGCAGTAGCTGTTTCCTCAGTTGAATGCTCTTTTCACATAATGTTATCTAATCCAACCAGTTACATTTGTGAATTAGTATAATGAAATGAACATTTAACTTCTACTAAGGCCAGCAGCAATGAGGATTTTCTTTTGTTTTGTAATTTCCAGTCAAAATATCTAAAGATTCTTAAATCAATGTACATGTTCTAGGACTACCTAAGGAAAATTAAATAAGTATTTAAACTTGTTTCCTGAAAGAAAAAATAAAATAAAATAATAATAATAATTTAATTTTTTTTATTTTTTATTTTGCAAATTATTTGCCAATAGGCTAAAAAAAAAAAACGCAGTAAGAAAAGCATTTGTGCAGCATGAATGAACAAAGTATTTTAACACCACTGGTGCTTTAAAGAGGAGGAGGAGAGCGAAAGAAACTCTGGGTTTACGAAGAAAACCTGCTTCAGACCAGGTTAGGTTCACAGAGGAAACTCGCTTTACGCACCACTGTAACTTCATTGTCGTCAAGTGTGTATGACATTGCTGTTATCACATGATCAAACACACAACATGAGCGCCAGTCTGAACTCAGTCTCCTATATATATATGGCTCTGGTAGTAATTACTTTACCCCCACGCCCTTATGTTAATCTAATCCCGTCTGAATAGGGCTTAAAGGGTTAATTCAACCAAAAATGAAATTGATTTCATTAATGACTCACCCTAATGTCATTCCACACCCGTAAGACCTCAGTTCATCTTCGGAACACAGTTTAAGATTTTTTATATTTTAGTCCCAGAGCATATGCAGTCTATGCACACTTTACTGTCCATGTCCAGAAAGCTAATAAAAACATCATCAAAGTAGTCCATATGTGACATCAGTTGGTTAATTAGAATCTCTCGAAGCATCGAAAATACATTTTGGTCCAAAAATAGCAAATACTACGACTTTATTTAGCATTGTCTTCTCTTCCATGTTACTCAAATAAAGATTCAAATGGCCATGAATTGATCAAAGATTTGCATAGAAATGCCAGTCACTTGATTTCAGCAGTTTGACACGTGATCCAAACTGCTGAAATCACGTGACATTGGCGATCAGAATCATTGATCGATTCACTGATTCATGGCCGTTTGAATCTTTATTTAAGAAACGCGGAAGAGAAGACAATGCTGAATAAAGTGTTCGTTTTTGTTATTATTGGACCAAAATGTATTTTTGATTCTTCAAGAGATTCTAATTAACTAACTAATGTCACATATGGAGTACTTTGATGATGTTTTTATTAGCTTTCTGGACATGGACAGTAAAGTGTGCATAGACTGCATATGCTCTGGGACTATGGTAAATGGATGGTAAATGGACTGCATTTATATAGCGCTTTTATCCAAAGCGCTTTACATTTTTGCCTCACATTCACCCATTCATACACTGACGGCGACGTCAGCCATGTAAGGCGCCATCCAGCTCGTCGGGAGCAGCAGGGGTTAGGTGTCTTGCTCATGGACACTTCGACACTTGGTCAGGTGGAACCGGGGATTGGACCACCAACCTTCTGGTTTGTAAACAACCTACATGAACCACTGAGCCACTGCCGCCAAGCGGACTAAAACATAAAATATCTTAAACTGTGTTCCGAAAATGAACGGAGGTCTTACGGGTGTGGAACGACATTAAGGTGAGTCATTAATGACATCAATTTCATTTTTGGGTTAACTAACCCTTTAAGTTACCTCACTTTCAGAAACGTGCTTGACTTACCCTGCTTTCTCGGGTTGAACATACCTCCCATTCTGAAATGGAAAACCCAGAGTTCACCTCATTTCAGGGTTAACATACTCAGAGTTTTCACTTAACCGCCTTTCTGAAAGAGCCCCAGACTGCATGATGTTCAAACTCATCGGATCATCATCATCGGATGCTCTTTTCACACTGCATGACTATCTGGGGTATCATTCATTCACTGCTGTGTTCACACCGCACACTCGCAGTTCAAAATGCTTACGCTACGTCTGACGGCACTGCACACCAGTTACACTTGTCAGGCATAGCTTAAGCTTTTTGAACCGTGAGAAGCGCGGGTGCTACACTTTTTCCCAAAATTGAATATGGAAGGCGATCAGCCGAAAGCTAGATAATTTACCTTATTACATTTTAAATATGGATATTTTTTTTACACAAACTCATCGATTAGCTTCAAAAGGCCTTTATTAACCCCCCTGAGCCATGTGGATAAGTTTTATGATGGATATAGATGCACTTTATGGACAGTCAATGCCATTATAAAGCTTGGAAGAGCCAGGACATTTTTTTAAATAACTCTATTCGTTTGAAAGATGAATGTCATATACACCTAGGATAACTTGAGGGTAAATCACGGGCTAATTTTCATTTTTTGGGTGAACTAACCCTTTAATGATGTGACAAATCATGGACAAATATCATAGAAAACTAGAATGGATAAACCCAGCCCGATCTGCCAGCGATTTTTATTATGCCCAGCAGCTCAGGCTGGAAACCTGTACATACTTTTAACTTGCTTCTGCACCAAATTTACAGGGACCAATCACAAACCGGCTAATCCACCTGCCGTGCTATAGGTGGGTTTAACCCAATGACAGATAAAGAAGCGATGAATCGTTGGTCTGATTGGTTGAAGGACTATCTAATTGTGTATAGAGTCATTTGAACTATGCCCCTTGATCAGATCTCTTGTGGTCTGATTGGTTTAAGGACAATCCAATTTCATACAGTCATTTGAACTCTCCTGTTGATCACACCTTTGGGCAGTAAAAATACAGAGCAGACTCCCCAGACCAATGTTCAGTCTTAAAAGATTGAGCTTGGTCTGGTGATAGCCTGACAAATAGAAGACCCCATTTGAAGCGTTTATTTCACAAACCTAATATACAAATATTTAACATATTTAGCTTTTTAAATAGCATTGTAAAAATGGCCAAAAGTGGCCAGAGGTATTTGGTATGCTTAAGTATCAGTACAGGCAGTTTTGTTAGCCCAGCCATAAAGGCACAAAGACAAAAACGGACATGTTTAACATCGAATTTGATATTAAGATCAGTGGCCCAGGAGCCTATACCACAAAGCCAGTTTAGCTAGCCAGATGTTTAAGCTTAGTTTGTGACAGTCCTGGGTTTTAAGTGCCATTAAAGTGGTTTGGCTTTTAGCAGTGTTCATCTTCATAGCAACTTATGCTCTACAGCTAATGCACTCTGGATCAGATAAAAAACTGCGGTCAAGCCAGCCGCGCTTCGAAAATACACGGTCAAGCCAGCCGCCCTTTTTTTTTGTATGCGCGTCTAATAGTGCTCTTACGGTATGGGTGCTGGAAGCGGTCAAAATGGTTTTTAAGACTCTGTAATAAAGGCGTTTCATTTATGCTTTTGCATTTGTCCCTAAAAAGAGTAAGACCATCATTTTTCATCTTATTAGGACACAGATAATACAATTTAATGTTTTAAAAACACATGACTTATTTTTATTTTAATGTTTGCATATGCTATACATTAATTATTATACGTAATTTTTTTTGTATAACTTTTTGATTGTAATGTTTTCTTATACTATACATTAATTACTATACATAATTTATTAATTTTATTGTTATTACTTTTTATTTTAATTTATAGTTAAGTGTAATATATGAATTATTATGCATAATTTATTACTATTAATTTTATTACTTTTTGATTTTAATGTTTTATAGGCTATATTATATTAATAAATATATATTATTATTATTAGAAATGAATTTGTTAATATTCATGTTAAAATAATACATCATTAATGTTAATTTTTTTATGTTGGTATATGCTATACATTAATTATTATACATTTATTAATTTAAATTGTATTACTTTATATATATATTATTACTATTAATTAATGTTATTCATCCTTTTATCATAAATTAATGTTACTTTTTTAATGTTTGTATATGCTGAACATTAATTATTATTCATAATGTATTCATTTTAATTGTATTCATGTTTTTTATTTTAATGTTTTATATGTATTATATATTAATTATTATACATTCATTACTATTAATAATGTTAATATTCATGTTAATTATCATACATCATTAATATTACTTTTTATACATAATTTATACAAGCACTTGCTCTGTTCAATATTCAAAAAATTATAAAAATCTTTCCTTCATAGGTTTGCTCATTCTGTCAATGGATATTTGTTCAGAGTGACCCTGACTATTACTGTATTTATTTACAAGTCATTTTACTGTATAGTTTTGGAGAAAAGTACAGTCAAACTCGCCCCAACAGTCATTCAAGCACTTACAGTCCAATTTTCAAAAATTCATAAAAATATTTCCTTCATAGGTTTGCTCATTCTGTCAGTTGATATTTGTTCAGAGTGACCCTGACTATTACTGTATTTATTTACAAGTCATTTTACTGTATAGTTTTGGAGAAAAGTACAGTCAAACTCGCCCCAACAGTCATTTAAGCACTTACAGTCCAATATTCAAAAAATCATAAAAATCTTTCCTTCATAGGTTTGCTCATTCTGTCAGTTGATATTTGTTGAGAGTGACCCTGACTATTACTGTATTTATTTACAAGACATTTTACTGTATTGTTTTTGAGAAAGTACAGTCAAACTCGCCCCAACAGTCATTTAAGCACTTACAGTCCAATATTCAAAAATTCATAAAAATCTTTCCTTCATAGGTTTGCTCATTCAGTCAATGAATATTTCTTGAGAGTGACCCTGACTATTACTGTATTTATTTATAAGTCATTTTACTGTATAGTTTTGGAGAAAAGTACAGTCAAACTCAGCAAAAAACCAAAAGTGAATTCAAACACTGTCCAATTTTCAAAAATTCATAAAAATATTTCCTTCATAGGTTTGCTCATTCTGTCAATTGATATTTGTTCAGAGTGACCCTGACTATTACTGTATTTATTTACAAGTCATTTTACTGTATAGTTTTGGAGAAAAGTACAGTCAAACTCGCCCCAACAGTCATTTAAGCACTTACAGTCCAATTTTCAAAAAATCATAAAAATATTTCCTTCATAGGTTTGCTCATTCTGTCAATGTATATTTGTTCAGAGTGACCCTGACTATTACTGTATTTATTTACAAGTCATTTTACTGTATAGTTTTTGAGAAAAGTACAGTCAAACTCGCCCCAACAGTCATTTAAGCACTTACAGTCCAATATTCAAAAAATCATAAAAATCTTTCCTTCATAGGTTTGCTCATTCTGTCAGTTGATATTTGTTCAGAGTGACCCTGACTATTACTGTATTTATTTACAAGTCATTTTACTGTATAATTTTTGAGAAAAGTACAGTCAAACTCGCCCCAAAAATCATTCAAGCACTTACAGTCCAATTTTCAAAAAATCATAAAATTCTTTCCTTTGTAGGTTTGCTCATTCTGTCAATTGATATTTGTTCAGAGTGACCCTGACTATTACTGTATTTATTTAAAAGTCATTTTACTGTATAGTTTTTGAGAAAAGTACAGTCAAACTCGCCCCAACAGTCATTTAAGCACTTACAGTCCAATTTTCAAAAATTCATAAAAATCTTTCCTTCATAGGTTTGCTCATTCTGTCAATGGATATTTGTTCAGAGTGACCCTGACTATTACTGTATTTATTTACAAGTCATTTTACTGTATAGTTTTTGAGAAAAGTACAGTCAAACTCGCTCCAACAGTCATTTAAGCACTTACAGTCCAATTTTCAAAAATTCATAAAAATCTTTCCTTCATAGGTTTGCTCATTCTGTCAATGGATATTTGTTCAGAGTGACCCTGACTATTACTGTATTTATTTATAAGTCATTTTACTGTATAATTTTTGAGAAAAGTACAGTCAAACTCAGCAAAAAAATCAAAGTAAATTCAAACACTGTCCAATTTTCAAAAAATCATAAAAATATTTCCTTCATAGGTTTGCTCCTTCTGTCAATTGATATTTGTTCAGAATGACCCTGACTATTACTGTATTTATTTACAAGTCATTTTACTGTATAGTTTTTGAGAAAAGTACAGTCAAACTCGCCCCAACAGTCATTTAAGCACTTACAGTCCAATATTCAAAAAATCATAAAAATCTTTCCTTCATAGGTTTGCTCATTCTGTCAGATGATATTTGTTCAGAGTGACCCTGTCTATTACTGTATTTATTTACAAGTCATTTTACTGTATAGTTTTTGAGAAAAGTACAGTCAAACTCGCCCCAACAGTCATTTAAGCACTTACAGTCCAATTTTCAAAAAATCATAAAAATATTTCCTTCATAGGTTTGCTCATTCTGTCAGTTGATATTTGTTCAGAGTGAACTTGACTATTACTGTATTAATTTACAAGTCATTTTACTGTATAGTTTTGGAGAAAAGTACAGTCAAACTCGCCCCAACAGTCATTTAAGCACTTACAGTCCAATTTTCAAAAATTCATAAAAATATTTCCTTCATAGGTTTGCTCATTCTGTCAATGGATATTTGTTCAGAGTGACCCTGACTATTACTGTATTTATTTACAAGTCATTTTACTGTATAATTTTTGAGAAAAGTACAGTCAAACTCGCCCCAACAGTCATTTAAGCACTTAGTCCAATATTCAAAAAATCATAAAAATCTTTCCTTCATAGGTTTGCTCATTCTGTCAGTTGATATTTGTTCAGAGTGACCCTGACTATTACTGTATTTATTTATAAGTCATTTTACTGTATAGTTTTGGAGAAAAGTACAGTCAAACTCGCCCCAACAGTCATTTAAGCACTTACAGTCCAATATTCAAAAAATCATAAAAATCTTTCCTTCATAGGTTTGCTCAATCTGTCAGTTGATATTTGTTCAGAGTGACCCTGACTATTACTGTATTTATTTAAAAGTCATTTTACTGTATAGTTTTTGAGAAAAGTACAGTCAAACTCGCTCCAACAGTCATTTATGCACTTACAGTCCAATTTTCAAAAATTCATAAAAATATTTCCTTCATAGGTTTGCTCATTCTGTCAGTTGATATTTGTTCAGAGTGACCCTGACTATTACTGTATTTATTTACAAGTCATTTTACTGTATAGTTTTGGAGAAAAGTACAGTCAAACTCGCCCCAACAGTCATTTAAGCACTTACAGTCCAATATTCATAAAATCATAAAAATATTTCCTTCATAGGTTTGCTCATTCTGTCAGTTGATATTTGTTCAGAGTGACCCTGAATATTACTGTATTTATTTACAAGTCATTTTACTGTATAGTTTTTGAGAAAAGTACAGTCAAACTCGCCCCAACAGTCATTTAAGCACTTACAGTCCAATATTCAAAAAATCATAAAAATCTTTCCTTCATAGGTTTGCTCATTCTGTCAGTTGATATTTGTTCAGAGTGACCCTGACTATTACTGTATTTATTTACAAGTCATTTTACTGTATAATTTTGGAGAAAAGTACAGTCAAACTCAGCAAAAAAATCAAAGTAAATTCAAACACTGTCCAATTTTCAAAAAATCATAAAAATCTTTCCTTCATAGGTTTGCTCATTCTGTCAGATGATATTTGTTCAGAGTGACCCTGACTATTACTGTATTTATTTACAAGTCATTTTACTGTATAGTTTTGGAGAAAAGTACAGTCAAACTCGCCCCAAAAATCATTCAAGCACTTACAGTCCAATTTTCAAAAAATCATAAAAATCTTTCCTTTGTAGGTTTGCTCATTCTGTCAATTGATATTTGTTCAGAGTGACCCTGACTATTACTGTATTTATTTATAAGTCATTTTACTGTATAATTTTTGAGAAAAGTACAGTCAAACTCAGCAAAAAAATCAAAGTAAATTCAAACACTGTCCAATTTTCAAAAAATCATAAAAATATTTCCTTCATAGGTTTGCTCCTTCTGTCAATTGATATTTGTTCAGAGTGACCCTGACTATTACTGTATTTATTTACAAGTCATTTTACTGTATAGTTTTGGAGAAAAGTACAGTCAAACTCGCCCCAACAGTCATTTAAGCACTTAGTCCAATATTCAAAAAATCATAAAAATCTTTCCTTCATAGGTTTGCTCATTCTGTCAGTTGATATTTGTTCAGAGTGACCCTGACTATTACTGTATTTATTTACAAGTCATTTTACTGTATAATTTTTGAGAAAAGTACAGTCAAACTCGCCCCAAAAATCATTCAAGCACTTACAGTCCAATTTTCAAAAAATCATAAAATTCTTTCCTTTGTAGGTTTGCTCATTCTGTCAATTGATATTTGTTCAGAATGACCCTGACTATTACTGTATTTATTTACAAGTCATTTTACTGTATAGTTTTTGAGAAAAGTACAGTCAAACTCGCCCCAACAGTCATTTAAGCACTTACAGTCCAATTTTCAAAAATTCATAAAAATCTTTCCTTCATAGGTTTGCTCATTCTGTCAATGGATATTTGTTCAGAGTGACCCTGACTATTACTGTATTTATTTATAAGTCATTTTACTGTATAATTTGTGAGAAAAGTACAGTCAAACTCAGCAAAAAAATCAAAGTAAATTCAAACACTGTCCAATTTTCAAAAAATCATAAAAATATTTCCTTCATAGGTTTGCTCCTTCTGTCAATTGATATTTGTTCAGAATGACCCTGACTATTACTGTATTTATTTACAAGTCATTTTACTGTATAGTTTTTGAGAAAAGTACAGTCAAACTCGCCCCAACAGTCATTTAAGCACTTACAGTCCAATTTTCAAAAAATCATAAAAATATTTCCTTCATAGGTTTGCTCATTCTGTCAGTTGATATTTGTTCAGAGTGAACTTGACTATTACTGTATTAATTTACAAGTCATTTTACTGTATAGTTTTGGAGAAAAGTACAGTCAAACTCGCCCCAACAGTCATTTAAGCACTTACAGTCCAATTTTCAAAAATTCATAAAAATATTTCCTTTATAGGTTTGCTCATTCTGTCAATGGATATTTGTTCAGAGTGACCCTGACTATTACTGTATTTATTTACAAGTCATTTTACTGTATAATTTTTGAGAAAAGTACAGTCAAACTCGCCCCAACAGTCATTTAAGCACTTAGTCCAATATTCAAAAAATCATAAAAATCTTTCCTTCATAGGTTTGCTCATTCTGTCAGTTGATATTTGTTCAGAGTGACCCTGACTATTACTGTATTTATTTACAAGTCATTTTACTGTATAGTTTTGGAGAAAAGTACAGTCAAACTCGCCCCAACAGTCATTTAAGCACTTACAGTCCAATATTCAAAAAATCATAAAAATCTTTCCTTCATAGGTTTGCTCATTCAGTCAATGAATATTTCTTGAGAGTGACCCTGACTATTACTGTATTTATTTATAAGTCATTTTACTGTATAGTTTTGGAGAAAAGTACAGTCAAACTCAGCAAAAAACCAAAAGTGAATTCAAACACTGTCCAATTTTCAAAAATTCATAAAAATATTTCCTTCATAGGTTTGCTCATTCTGTCAATTGATATTTGTTCAGAGTGACCCTGACTATTACTGTATTTATTTACAAGTCATTTTACTGTATAATTTTTGAGAAAAGTACAGTCAAACTCGCCCCAACAGTCATTTAAGCACTTACAGTCCAATTTTCAAAAATTCATAAAAATCTTTCCTTCATAGGTTTGCTCATTCTGTCAATGGATATTTGTTCAGAGTGACCCTGACTATTACTGTATTTATTTATAAGTCATTTTACTGTATAATTTGTGAGAAAAGTACAGTCAAACTCAGCAAAAAAATCAAAGTAAATTCAAACACTGTCCAATTTTCAAAAAATCATAAAAATATTTCCTTCATAGGTTTGCTCCTTCTGTCAATTGATATTTGTTCAGAATGACCCTGACTATTACTGTATTTATTTACAAGTCATTTTACTGTATAGTTTTTGAGAAAAGTACAGTCAAACTCGCCCCAACAGTCATTTAAGCACTTACAGTCCAATTTTCAAAAAATCATAAAAATATTTCCTTCATAGGTTTGCTCATTCTGTCAGTTGATATTTGTTCAGAGTGACCCTGACTATTACTGTATTAATTTACAAGTCATTTTACTGTATAGTTTTGGAGAAAAGTACAGTCAAACTCGCCCCAACAGTCATTTAAGCACTTACAGTCCAATTTTCAAAAATTCATAAAAATATTTCCTTTATAGGTTTGCTCATTCTGTCAATGGATATTTGTTCAGAGTGACCCTGACTATTACTGTATTTATTTACAAGTCATTTTACTGTATAATTTTTGAGAAAAGTACAGTCAAACTCGCCCCAACAGTCATTTAAGCACTTAGTCCAATATTCAAAAAATCATAAAAATCTTTCCTTCATAGGTTTGCTCATTCTGTCAGTTGATATTTGTTCAGAGTGACCCTGACTATTACTGTATTTATTTACAAGTCATTTTACTGTATAGTTTTGGAGAAAAGTACAGTCAAACTCGCCCCAACAGTCATTTAAGCACTTACAGTCCAATATTCAAAAAATCATAAAAATCTTTCCTTCATAGGTTTGCTCATTCAGTCAATGAATATTTCTTGAGAGTGACCCTGACTATTACTGTATTTATTTATAAGTCATTTTACTGTATAGTTTTGGAGAAAAGTACAGTCAAACTCAGCAAAAAACCAAAAGTGAATTCAAACACTGTCCAATTTTCAAAAATTCATAAAAATATTTCCTTCATAGGTTTGCTCATTCTGTCAATTGATATTTGTTCAGAGTGACCCTGACTATTACTGTATTTATTTACAAGTCATTTTACTGTATAGTTTTGGAGAAAAGTACAGTCAAACTCGCCCCAACAGTCATTTAAGCACTTACAGTCCAATTTTCAAAAAATCATAAAAATATTTCCTTCATAGGTTTGCTCATTCTGTCAATGTATATTTGTTCAGAGTGACCCTGACTATTACTGTATTTATTTACAAGTCATTTTACTGTATAGTTTTTGAGAAAAGTACAGTCAAACTCGCCCCAAAAATCATTCAAGCACTTACAGTCCAATTTTCAAAAAATCATAAAATTCTTTCCTTTGTAGGTTTGCTCATTCTGTCAATTGATATTTGTTCAGAATGACCCTGACTATTACTGTATTTATTTACAAGTCATTTTACTGTATAGTTTTTGAGAAAAGTACAGTCAAACTCGCCCCAACAGTCATTTAAGCACTTACAGTCCAATTTTCAAAAATTCATAAAAATCTTTCCTTCATAGGTTTGCTCATTCTGTCAATGGATATTTGTTCAGAGTGACCCTGACTATTACTGTATTTATTTATAAGTCATTTTACTGTATAATTTTTGAGAAAAGTACAGTCAAACTCAGCAAAAAAATCAAAGTAAATTCAAACACTGTCCAATTTTCAAAAAATCATAAAAATATTTCCTTCATAGGTTTGCTCCTTCTGTCAATTGATATTTGTTCAGAATGACCCTGACTATTACTGTATTTATTTACAAGTCATTTTACTGTATAATTTTTGAGAAAAGTACAGTCAAACTCGCCCCAACAGTCATTTAAGCACTTAGTCCAATATTCAAAAAATCATAAAAATCTTTCCTTCATAGGTTTGCTCATTCTGTCAGTTGATATTTGTTCAGAGTGACCCTGACTATTACTGTATTTATTTACAAGTCATTTTACTGTATAGTTTTGGAGAAAAGTACAGTCAAACTCGCCCCAACAGTCATTTAAGCACTTACAGTCCAATATTCAAAAAATCATAAAAATCTTTCCTTCATAGGTTTGCTCAATCTGTCAGTTGATATTTGTTCAGAGTGACCCTGACTATTACTGTATTTATTTAAAAGTCATTTTACTGTATAGTTTTTGAGAAAAGTACAGTCAAACTCGCTCCAACAGTCATTTATGCACTTACAGTCCAATTTTCAAAAATTCATAAAAATATTTCCTTCATAGGTTTGCTCATTCTGTCAGTTGATATTTGTTCAGAGTGACCCTGACTATTACTGTATTTATTTACAAGTCATTTTACTGTATAGTTTTGGAGAAAAGTACAGTCAAACTCGCCCCAACAGTCATTTAAGCACTTACAGTCCAATATTCAAAAAATCATAAAAATATTTCCTTCATAGGTTTGCTCATTCTGTCAGTTGATATTTGTTCAGAGTGACCCTGAATATTACTGTATTTATTTACAAGTCATTTTACTGTATAGTTTTTGAGAAAAGTACAGTCAAACTCGCCCCAACAGTCATTTAAGCACTTACAGTCCAATATTCAAAAAATCATAAAAATCTTTCCTTCATAGGTTTGCTCATTCTGTCAGTTGATATTTGTTCAGAGTGACCCTGACTATTACTGTATTTATTTACAAGTCATTTTACTGTATAATTTTTGAGAAAAGTACAGTCAAACTCAGCAAAAAAATCCAAGTAAATTCAAACACTGTCCAATTTTCAAAAAATCATAAAAATATTTCCTTCATAGGTTTGCTCCTTCTGTCAATTGATATTTGTTCAGAGTGACCCTGACTATTACTGTATTTATTTATAAGTCATTTTACTGTATAATTTTTGAGAAAAGTACAGTCAAACTCAGCAAAAAAATCAAAGTAAATTCAAACACTGTCCAATTTTCAAAAAATCATAAAAATATTTCCTTCATAGGTTTGCTCCTTCTGTCAATTGATATTTGTTCAGAGTGACCCTGACTATTACTGTATTTATTTACAAGTCATTTTACTGTATAGTTTTGGAGAAAAGTACAGTCAAACTCGCCCCAACAGTCATTTAAGCACTTAGTCCAATATTCAAAAAATCATAAAAATCTTTCCTTCATAGGTTTGCTCATTCTGTCAGTTGATATTTGTTCAGAGTGACCCTGACTATTACTGTATTTATTTACAAGTCATTTTACTGTATAATTTTTGAGAAAAGTACAGTCAAACTCGCCCCAAAAATCATTCAAGCACTTAGTCCAATTTTCAAAAAATCATAAAATTCTTTCCTTTGTAGGTTTGCTCATTCTGTCAATTGATATTTGTTCAGAATGACCCTGACTATTACTGTATTTATTTACAAGTCATTTTACTGTATAGTTTTTGAGAAAAGTACAGTCAAACTCGCCCCAACAGTCATTTAAGCACTTACAGTCCAATTTTCAAAAATTCATAAAAATCTTTCCTTCATAGGTTTGCTCATTCTGTCAATTGATATTTGTTCAGAGTGACCCTGACTATTACTGTATTTATTTATAAGTCATTTTACTGTATAATTTGTGAGAAAAGTACAGTCAAACTCAGCAAAAAAATCAAAGTAAATTCAAACACTGTCCAATTTTCAAAAAATCATAAAAATATTTCCTTCATAGGTTTGCTCCTTCTGTCAATGTATATTTGTTCAGAGTGACCCTGACTATTACTGTATTTATTTAAAAGTCATTTTACTGTATAGTTTTGGAGAAAAGTACAGTCAAACTCGCCCCAACAGTCATTTAAGCACTTACAGTCCAATTTTCAAAAAATCATAAAAATATTTCCTTCATAGGTTTGCTCATTCTGTCAGTTGATATTTGTTCAGAGTGAACTTGACTATTACTGTATTAATTTACAAGTCATTTTACTGTATAGTTTTGGAGAAAAGTACAGTCAAACTCGCCCCAACAGTCATTTAAGCACTTACAGTCCAATTTTCAAAAATTCATAAAAATATTTCCTTTATAGGTTTGCTCATTCTGTCAATGGATATTTGTTCAGAGTGACCCTGACTATTACTGTATTTATTTACAAGTCATTTTACTGTATAATTTTTGAGAAAAGTACAGTCAAACTCGCCCCAACAGTCATTTAAGCACTTAGTCCAATATTCAAAAAATCATAAAAATCTTTCCTTCATAGGTTTGCTCATTCTGTCAGTTGATATTTGTTCAGAGTGACCCTGACTATTACTGTATTTATTTACAAGTCATTTTACTGTATAGTTTTGGAGAAAAGTACAGTCAAACTCGCCCCAACAGTCATTTAAGCACTTACAGTCCAATATTCAAAAAATCATAAAAATCTTTCCTTCATAGGTTTGCTCATTCTGTCAGTTGATATTTGTTCAGAGTGACCCTGACTATTACTGTATTTATTTAAAAGTCATTTTACTGTATAGTTTTTGAGAAAAGTACAGTCAAACTCGCTCCAACAGTCATTTATGCACTTACAGTCCAATTTTCAAAAATTCATAAAAATATTTCCTTCATAGGTTTGCTCATTCTGTCAGTTGATATTTGTTCAGAGTGACCCTGACTATTACTGTATTTATTTACAAGTCATTTTACTGTATAGTTTTGGAGAAAAGTACAGTCAAACTCGCCCCAACAGTCATTTAAGCACTTACAGTCCAATATTCAAAAAATCATAAAAATATTTCCTTCATAGGTTTGCTCATTCTGTCAGTTGATATTTGTTCAGAGTGACCCTGAATATTACTGTATTTATTTACAAGTGATTTTACTGTATAGTTTTTGAGAAAAGTACAGTCAAACTCGCCCCAACAGTCATTTAAGCACTTAGTCCAATATTCAAAAAATCATAAAAATCTTTCCTTCATAGGTTTGCTCATTCTGTCAGTTGATATTTGTTCAGAGTGACCCTGACTATTACTGTATTTATTTACAAGTCATTTTACTGTATAATTTTTGAGAAAAGTACAGTCAAACTCGCCCCAAAAATCATTCAAGCACTTACAGTCCAATTTTCAAAAAATCATAAAAATCTTTCCTTTGTAGGTTTGCTCATTCTGTCAATTGATATTTGTTCAGAGTGACCCTGACTATTACTGTATTTATTTATAAGTCATTTTACTGTATAATTTTTGAGAAAAGTACAGTCAAACTCAGCAAAAAAATCAAAGTAAATTCAAACACTGTCCAATTTTCAAAAAATCATAAAAATATTTCCTTCATAGGTTTGCTCCTTCTGTCAATTGATATTTGTTCAGAGTGACCCTGACTATTACTGTATTTATTTACAAGTCATTTTACTGTATAGTTTTTGAGAAAAGTACAGTCAAACTCGCCCCAACAGTCATTTAAGCACTTACAGTCCAATTTTCAAAAAATCATAAAAATATTTCCTTCATAGGTTTGCTCCTTCTGTCAATGGATATTTGTTCAGAGTGAACTTGACTATTACTGTATTTATTTACAAGTCATTTTACTGTATAGTTTTTGAGAAAAGTACAGTCAAACTCGCCCCAACAGTCACTTAAGCACTTACAGTCCAATATTCAAAAAATCATAAAATTCTTTCCTTCATAGGTTTGCTCATTCAGTCAATGAATATTTGTTCGATGTGAACTTGACTATTACTGTATTTATTTACAAGTCATTTTACTGTATAGTTTTTGAGAAAAGTACAGTCAAACTCGCCCCAAAAATCATTCAAGCACTTACAGTCCAATTTTCAAAAAATCATAAAATTCTTTCCTTTGTAGGTTTGCTCATTCTGTCAATTGATATTTGTTCAGAATGACCCTGACTATTACTGTATTTATTTACAAGTCATTTTACTGTATAGTTTTTGAGAAAAGTACAGTCAAACTCGCCCCAACAGTCATTTAAGCACTTACAGTCCAATTTTCAAAAATTCATAAAAATCTTTCCTTCATAGGTTTGCTCATTCTGTCAATGGATATTTGTTCAGAGTGACCCTGACTATTACTGTATTTATTTATAAGTCATTTTACTGTATAATTTTTGAGAAAAGTACAGTCAAACTCAGCAAAAAAATCAAAGTAAATTCAAACACTGTCCAATTTTCAAAAAATCATAAAAATATTTCCTTCATAGGTTTGCTCCTTCTGTCAATTGATATTTGTTCAGAATGACCCTGACTATTACTGTATTTATTTACAAGTCATTTTACTGTATAGTTTTTGAGAAAAGTACAGTCAAACTCGCCCCAACAGTCATTTAAGCACTTACAGTCCAATTTTCAAAAAATCATAAAAATATTTCCTTCATAGGTTTGCTCATTCTGTCAGTTGATATTTGTTCAGAGTGAACTTGACTATTACTGTATTAATTTACAAGTCATTTTACTGTATAGTTTTGGAGAAAAGTACAGTCAAACTCGCCCCAACAGTCATTTAAGCACTTACAGTCCAATTTTCAAAAATTCATAAAAATATTTCCTTCATAGGTTTGCTCATTCTGTCAATGGATATTTGTTCAGAGTGACCCTGACTATTACTGTATTTATTTACAAGTCATTTTACTGTATAATTTTTGAGAAAAGTACAGTCAAACTCGCCCCAACAGTCATTTAAGCACTTAGTCCAATATTCAAAAAATCATAAAAATCTTTCCTTCATAGGTTTGCTCATTCTGTCAGTTGATATTTGTTCAGAGTGACCCTGACTATTACTGTATTTATTTACAAGTCATTTTACTGTATAGTTTTGGAGAAAAGTACAGTCAAACTCGCCCCAACAGTCATTTAAGCACTTACAGTCCAATATTCAAAAAATCATAAAAATCTTTCCTTCATAGGTTTGCTCAATCTGTCAGTTGATATTTGTTCAGAGTGACCCTGACTATTACTGTATTTATTTAAAAGTCATTTTACTGTATAGTTTTTGAGAAAAGTACAGTCAAACTCGCTCCAACAGTCATTTATGCACTTACAGTCCAATTTTCAAAAATTCATAAAAATATTTCCTTCATAGGTTTGCTCATTCTGTCAGTTGATATTTGTTCAGAGTGACCCTGACTATTACTGTATTTATTTACAAGTCATTTTACTGTATAGTTTTGGAGAAAAGTACAGTCAAACTCGCCCCAACAGTCATTTAAGCACTTACAGTCCAATATTCAAAAAATCATAAAAATATTTCCTTCATAGGTTTGCTCATTCTGTCAGTTGATATTTGTTCAGAGTGACCCTGAATATTACTGTATTTATTTACAAGTCATTTTACTGTATAGTTTTTGAGAAAAGTACAGTCAAACTCGCCCCAACAGTCATTTAAGCACTTACAGTCCAATATTCAAAAAATCATAAAAATCTTTCCTTCATAGGTTTGCTCATTCTGTCAGTTGATATTTGTTCAGAGTGACCCTGACTATTACTGTATGTATTTACAAGTCATTTTACTGTATAATTTTTGAGAAAAGTACAGTCAAACTCAGCAAAAAAATCCAAGTAAATTCAAACACTTTCCAATTTTCAAAAAATCATAAAAATATTTCCTTCATAGGTTTGCTCCTTCTGTCAATTGATATTTGTTCAGAGTGACCCTGACTATTACTGTATTTATTTATAAGTCATTTTACTGTATAATTTTTGAGAAAAGTACAGTCAAACTCAGCAAAAAAATCAAAGTAAATTCAAACACTGTCCAATTTTCAAAAAATCATAAAAATATTTCCTTCATAGGTTTGCTCCTTCTGTCAATTGATATTTGTTCAGAGTGACCCTGACTATTACTGTATTTATTTACAAGTCATTTTACTGTATAGTTTTGGAGAAAAGTACAGTCAAACTCGCCCCAACAGTCATTTAAGCACTTAGTCCAATATTCAAAAAATCATAAAAATCTTTCCTTCATAGGTTTGCTCATTCTGTCAGTTGATATTTGTTCAGAGTGACCCTGACTATTACTGTATTTATTTACAAGTCATTTTACTGTATAATTTTTGAGAAAAGTACAGTCAAACTCGCCCCAAAAATCATTCAAGCACTTAGTCCAATTTTCAAAAAATCATAAAATTCTTTCCTTTGTAGGTTTGCTCATTCTGTCAATTGATATTTGTTCAGAATGACCCTGACTATTACTGTATTTATTTACAAGTCATTTTACTGTATAGTTTTTGAGAAAAGTACAGTCAAACTCGCCCCAACAGTCATTTAAGCACTTACAGTCCAATTTTCAAAAATTCATAAAAATCTTTCCTTCATAGGTTTGCTCATTCTGTCAATTGATATTTGTTCAGAGTGACCCTGACTATTACTGTATTTATTTATAAGTCATTTTACTGTATAATTTGTGAGAAAAGTACAGTCAAACTCAGCAAAAAAATCAAAGTAAATTCAAACACTGTCCAATTTTCAAAAAATCATAAAAATATTTCCTTCATAGGTTTGCTCCTTCTGTCAATGTATATTTGTTCAGAGTGACCCTGACTATTACTGTATTTATTTAAAAGTCATTTTACTGTATAGTTTTGGAGAAAAGTACAGTCAAACTCGCCCCAACAGTCATTTAAGCACTTACAGTCCAATTTTCAAAAAATCATAAAAATATTTCCTTCATAGGTTTGCTCATTCTGTCAGTTGATATTTGTTCAGAGTGAACTTGACTATTACTGTATTAATTTACAAGTCATTTTACTGTATAGTTTTGGAGAAAAGTACAGTCAAACTCGCCCCAACAGTCATTTAAGCACTTACAGTCCAATTTTCAAAAATTCATAAAAATATTTCCTTTATAGGTTTGCTCATTCTGTCAATGGATATTTGTTCAGAGTGACCCTGACTATTACTGTATTTATTTACAAGTCATTTTACTGTATAATTTTTGAGAAAAGTACAGTCAAACTCGCCCCAACAGTCATTTAAGCACTTAGTCCAATATTCAAAAAATCATAAAAATCTTTCCTTCATAGGTTTGCTCATTCTGTCAGTTGATATTTGTTCAGAGTGACCCTGACTATTACTGTATTTATTTACAAGTCATTTTACTGTATAGTTTTGGAGAAAAGTACAGTCAAACTCGCCCCAACAGTCATTTAAGCACTTACAGTCCAATATTCAAAAAATCATAAAAATCTTTCCTTCATAGGTTTGCTCATTCTGTCAGTTGATATTTGTTCAGAGTGACCCTGACTATTACTGTATTTATTTAAAAGTCATTTTACTGTATAGTTTTTGAGAAAAGTACAGTCAAACTCGCTCCAACAGTCATTTATGCACTTACAGTCCAATTTTCAAAAATTCATAAAAATATTTCCTTCATAGGTTTGCTCATTCTGTCAGTTGATATTTGTTCAGAGTGACCCTGACTATTACTGTATTTATTTACAAGTCATTTTACTGTATAGTTTTGGAGAAAAGTACAGTCAAACTCGCCCCAACAGTCATTTAAGCACTTACAGTCCAATATTCAAAAAATCATAAAAATATTTCCTTCATAGGTTTGCTCATTCTGTCAGTTGATATTTGTTCAGAGTGACCCTGAATATTACTGTATTTATTTACAAGTGATTTTACTGTATAGTTTTTGAGAAAAGTACAGTCAAACTCGCCCCAACAGTCATTTAAGCACTTAGTCCAATATTCAAAAAATCATAAAAATCTTTCCTTCATAGGTTTGCTCATTCTGTCAGTTGATATTTGTTCAGAGTGACCCTGACTATTACTGTATTTATTTACAAGTCATTTTACTGTATAATTTTTGAGAAAAGTACAGTCAAACTCGCCCCAAAAATCATTCAAGCACTTACAGTCCAATTTTCAAAAAATCATAAAAATCTTTCCTTTGTAGGTTTGCTCATTCTGTCAATTGATATTTGTTCAGAGTGACCCTGACTATTACTGTATTTATTTATAAGTCATTTTACTGTATAATTTTTGAGAAAAGTACAGTCAAACTCAGCAAAAAAATCAAAGTAAATTCAAACACTGTCCAATTTTCAAAAAATCATAAAAATATTTCCTTCATAGGTTTGCTCCTTCTGTCAATTGATATTTGTTCAGAGTGACCCTGACTATTACTGTATTTATTTACAAGTCATTTTACTGTATAGTTTTTGAGAAAAGTACAGTCAAACTCGCCCCAACAGTCATTTAAGCACTTACAGTCCAATTTTCAAAAAATCATAAAAATATTTCCTTCATAGGTTTGCTCCTTCTGTCAATGGATATTTGTTCAGAGTGAACTTGACTATTACTGTATTTATTTACAAGTCATTTTACTGTATAGTTTTTGAGAAAAGTACAGTCAAACTCGCCCCAACAGTCACTTAAGCACTTACAGTCCAATATTCAAAAAATCATAAAATTCTTTCCTTCATAGGTTTGCTCATTCAGTCAATGAATATTTGTTCGATGTGAACTTGACTATTACTGTATTTATTTACAAGTCATTTTACTGTATAGTTTTTGAGAAAAGTACAGTCAAACTCGCCCCAAAAATCATTCAAGCACTTACAGTCCAATTTTCAAAAAATCATAAAATTCTTTCCTTTGTAGGTTTGCTCATTCTGTCAATTGATATTTGTTCAGAATGACCCTGACTATTACTGTATTTATTTACAAGTCATTTTACTGTATAGTTTTTGAGAAAAGTACAGTCAAACTCGCCCCAACAGTCATTTAAGCACTTACAGTCCAATTTTCAAAAATTCATAAAAATCTTTCCTTCATAGGTTTGCTCATTCTGTCAATGGATATTTGTTCAGAGTGACCCTGACTATTACTGTATTTATTTATAAGTCATTTTACTGTATAATTTTTGAGAAAAGTACAGTCAAACTCAGCAAAAAAATCAAAGTAAATTCAAACACTGTCCAATTTTCAAAAAATCATAAAAATATTTCCTTCATAGGTTTGCTCCTTCTGTCAATTGATATTTGTTCAGAATGACCCTGACTATTACTGTATTTATTTACAAGTCATTTTACTGTATAGTTTTTGAGAAAAGTACAGTCAAACTCGCCCCAACAGTCATTTAAGCACTTACAGTCCAATTTTCAAAAAATCATAAAAATATTTCCTTCATAGGTTTGCTCATTCTGTCAGTTGATATTTGTTCAGAGTGAACTTGACTATTACTGTATTAATTTACAAGTCATTTTACTGTATAGTTTTGGAGAAAAGTACAGTCAAACTCGCCCCAACAGTCATTTAAGCACTTACAGTCCAATTTTCAAAAATTCATAAAAATATTTCCTTCATAGGTTTGCTCATTCTGTCAATGGATATTTGTTCAGAGTGACCCTGACTATTACTGTATTTATTTACAAGTCATTTTACTGTATAATTTTTGAGAAAAGTACAGTCAAACTCGCCCCAACAGTCATTTAAGCACTTAGTCCAATATTCAAAAAATCATAAAAATCTTTCCTTCATAGGTTTGCTCATTCTGTCAGTTGATATTTGTTCAGAGTGACCCTGACTATTACTGTATTTATTTACAAGTCATTTTACTGTATAGTTTTGGAGAAAAGTACAGTCAAACTCGCCCCAACAGTCATTTAAGCACTTACAGTCCAATATTCAAAAAATCATAAAAATCTTTCCTTCATAGGTTTGCTCAATCTGTCAGTTGATATTTGTTCAGAGTGACCCTGACTATTACTGTATTTATTTAAAAGTCATTTTACTGTATAGTTTTTGAGAAAAGTACAGTCAAACTCGCTCCAACAGTCATTTATGCACTTACAGTCCAATTTTCAAAAATTCATAAAAATATTTCCTTCATAGGTTTGCTCATTCTGTCAGTTGATATTTGTTCAGAGTGACCCTGACTATTACTGTATTTATTTACAAGTCATTTTACTGTATAGTTTTGGAGAAAAGTACAGTCAAACTCGCCCCAACAGTCATTTAAGCACTTACAGTCCAATATTCAAAAAATCATAAAAATATTTCCTTCATAGGTTTGCTCATTCTGTCAGTTGATATTTGTTCAGAGTGACCCTGAATATTACTGTATTTATTTACAAGTCATTTTACTGTATAGTTTTTGAGAAAAGTACAGTCAAACTCGCCCCAACAGTCATTTAAGCACTTACAGTCCAATATTCAAAAAATCATAAAAATCTTTCCTTCATAGGTTTGCTCATTCTGTCAGTTGATATTTGTTCAGAGTGACCCTGACTATTACTGTATGTATTTACAAGTCATTTTACTGTATAATTTTTGAGAAAAGTACAGTCAAACTCAGCAAAAAAATCCAAGTAAATTCAAACACTTTCCAATTTTCAAAAAATCATAAAAATATTTCCTTCATAGGTTTGCTCCTTCTGTCAATTGATATTTGTTCAGAGTGACCCTGACTATTACTGTATTTATTTATAAGTCATTTTACTGTATAATTTTTGAGAAAAGTACAGTCAAACTCAGCAAAAAAATCAAAGTAAATTCAAACACTGTCCAATTTTCAAAAAATCATAAAAATATTTCCTTCATAGGTTTGCTCCTTCTGTCAATTGATATTTGTTCAGAGTGACCCTGACTATTACTGTATTTATTTACAAGTCATTTTACTGTATAGTTTTGGAGAAAAGTACAGTCAAACTCGCCCCAACAGTCATTTAAGCACTTAGTCCAATATTCAAAAAATCATAAAAATCTTTCCTTCATAGGTTTGCTCATTCTGTCAGTTGATATTTGTTCAGAGTGACCCTGACTATTACTGTATTTATTTACAAGTCATTTTACTGTATAATTTTTGAGAAAAGTACAGTCAAACTCGCCCCAAAAATCATTCAAGCACTTACAGTCCAATTTTCAAAAAATCATAAAATTCTTTCCTTTGTAGGTTTGCTCATTCTGTCAATTGATATTTGTTCAGAATGACCCTGACTATTACTGTATTTATTTACAAGTCATTTTACTGTATAGTTTTTGAGAAAAGTACAGTCAAACTCGCCCCAACAGTCATTTAAGCACTTACAGTCCAATTTTCAAAAATTCATAAAAATCTTTCCTTCATAGGTTTGCTCATTCTGTCAATTGATATTTGTTCAGAGTGACCCTGACTATTACTGTATTTATTTATAAGTCATTTTACTGTATAATTTGTGAGAAAAGTACAGTCAAACTCAGCAAAAAAATCAAAGTAAATTCAAACACTGTCCAATTTTCAAAAAATCATAAAAATATTTCCTTCATAGGTTTGCTCCTTCTGTCAATGTATATTTGTTCAGAGTGACCCTGACTATTACTGTATTTATTTAAAAGTCATTTTACTGTATAGTTTTGGAGAAAAGTACAGTCAAACTCGCCCCAACAGTCATTTAAGCACTTACAGTCCAATTTTCAAAAAATCATAAAAATATTTCCTTCATAGGTTTGCTCATTCTGTCAGTTGATATTTGTTCAGAGTGAACTTGACTATTACTGTATTAATTTACAAGTCATTTTACTGTATAGTTTTGGAGAAAAGTACAGTCAAACTCGCCCCAACAGTCATTTAAGCACTTACAGTCCAATTTTCAAAAATTCATAAAAATATTTCCTTTATAGGTTTGCTCATTCTGTCAATGGATATTTGTTCAGAGTGACCCTGACTATTACTGTATTTATTTACAAGTCATTTTACTGTATAATTTTTGAGAAAAGTACAGTCAAACTCGCCCCAACAGTCATTTAAGCACTTAGTCCAATATTCAAAAAATCATAAAAATCTTTCCTTCATAGGTTTGCTCATTCTGTCAGTTGATATTTGTTCAGAGTGACCCTGACTATTACTGTATTTATTTACAAGTCATTTTACTGTATAGTTTTGGAGAAAAGTACAGTCAAACTCGCCCCAACAGTCATTTAAGCACTTACAGTCCAATATTCAAAAAATCATAAAAATCTTTCCTTCATAGGTTTGCTCATTCTGTCAGTTGATATTTGTTCAGAGTGACCCTGACTATTACTGTATTTATTTAAAAGTCATTTTACTGTATAGTTTTTGAGAAAAGTACAGTCAAACTCGCTCCAACAGTCATTTATGCACTTACAGTCCAATTTTCAAAAATTCATAAAAATATTTCCTTCATAGGTTTGCTCATTCTGTCAGTTGATATTTGTTCAGAGTGACCCTGACTATTACTGTATTTATTTACAAGTCATTTTACTGTATAGTTTTGGAGAAAAGTACAGTCAAACTCGCCCCAACAGTCATTTAAGCACTTACAGTCCAATATTCAAAAAATCATAAAAATATTTCCTTCATAGGTTTGCTCATTCTGTCAGTTGATATTTGTTCAGAGTGACCCTGAATATTACTGTATTTATTTACAAGTGATTTTACTGTATAGTTTTTGAGAAAAGTACAGTCAAACTCGCCCCAACAGTCATTTAAGCACTTAGTCCAATATTCAAAAAATCATAAAAATCTTTCCTTCATAGGTTTGCTCATTCTGTCAGTTGATATTTGTTCAGAGTGACCCTGACTATTACTGTATTTATTTACAAGTCATTTTACTGTATAATTTTTGAGAAAAGTACAGTCAAACTCGCCCCAAAAATCATTCAAGCACTTACAGTCCAATTTTCAAAAAATCATAAAAATCTTTCCTTTGTAGGTTTGCTCATTCTGTCAATTGATATTTGTTCAGAGTGACCCTGACTATTACTGTATTTATTTATAAGTCATTTTACTGTATAATTTTTGAGAAAAGTACAGTCAAACTCAGCAAAAAAATCAAAGTAAATTCAAACACTGTCCAATTTTCAAAAAATCATAAAAATATTTCCTTCATAGGTTTGCTCCTTCTGTCAATTGATATTTGTTCAGAGTGACCCTGACTATTACTGTATTTATTTACAAGTCATTTTACTGTATAGTTTTTGAGAAAAGTACAGTCAAACTCGCCCCAACAGTCATTTAAGCACTTACAGTCCAATTTTCAAAAAATCATAAAAATATTTCCTTCATAGGTTTGCTCATTCTGTCAGTTGATATTTGTTCAGAGTGAACTTGACTATTACTGTATTAATTTACAAGTCATTTTACTGTATAGTTTTGGAGAAAAGTACAGTCAAACTCGCCCCAACAGTCATTTAAGCACTTACAGTCCAATTTTCAAAAATTCATAAAAATATTTCCTTCATAGGTTTGCTCATTCTGTCAATGGATATTTGTTCAGAGTGACCCTGACTATTACTGTATTTATTTACAAGTCATTTTACTGTATAATTTTTGAGAAAAGTACAGTCAAACTCGCCCCAACAGTCATTTAAGCACTTAGTCCAATATTCAAAAAATCATAAAAATCTTTCCTTCATAGGTTTGCTCATTCTGTCAGTTGATATTTGTTCAGAGTGACCCTGACTATTACTGTATTTATTTACAAGTCATTTTACTGTATAGTTTTGGAGAAAAGTACAGTCAAACTCGCCCCAACAGTCATTTAAGCACTTACAGTCCAATATTCAAAAAATCATAAAAATCTTTCCTTCATAGGTTTGCTCATTCTGTCAGTTGATATTTGTTCAGAGTGACCCTGACTATTACTGTATTTATTTAAAAGTCATTTTACTGTATAGTTTTTGAGAAAAGTACAGTCAAACTCGCTCCAACAGTCATTTATGCACTTACAGTCCAATTTTCAAAAATTCATAAAAATATTTCCTTCATAGGTTTGCTCATTCTGTCAGTTGATATTTGTTCAGAGTGACCCTGACTATTACTGTATTTATTTACAAGTCATTTTACTGTATAGTTTTGGAGAAAAGTACAGTCAAACTCGCCCCAACAGTCATTTAAGCACTTACAGTCCAATATTCAAAAAATCATAAAAATATTTCCTTCATAGGTTTGCTCATTCTGTCATTTGATATTTGTTCAGAGTGACCCTGAATATTACTGTATTTATTTACAAGTCATTTTACTGTATAGTTTTTGAGAAAAGTACAGTCAAACTCGCCCCAACAGTCATTTAAGCACTTACAGTCCAATATTCAAAAAATCATAAAAATCTTTCCTTCATAGGTTTGCTCATTCTGTCAGTTGATATTTGTTCAGAGTGACCCTGACTATTACTGTATTTATTTACAAGTCATTTTACTGTATAATTTTTGAGAAAAGTACAGTCAAACTCAGCAAAAAAATCAAAGTAAATTCAAACACTGTCCAATTTTCAAAAAATCATAAAAATATTTCCTTCATAGGTTTGCTCCTTCTGTCAATTGATATTTGTTCAGAATGACCCTGACTATTACTGTATTTATTTACAAGTCATTTTACTGTATAATTTTTGAGAAAAGTACAGTCAAACTCAGCAAAAAAATCAAAGTAAATTCAAACAGTCCAATTTTCAAAAAATCATAAAAATATTTCCTTCATAGGTTTGCTCCTTCTGTCAATTGATATTTGTTCAGAGTGACCCTGACTATTACTGTATTTATTTACAAGTCATTTTACTGTATAGTTTTTGAGAAAAGTACAGTCAAACTCGCCCCAACAGTCATTTAAGCACTTACAGTCCAATTTTCAAAAAATCATAAAAATATTTCCTTCATAGGTTTGCTCATTCTGTCAGATGATATTTGTTCAGAGTGAACTTGACTATTACTGTATTTATTTACAAGTCATTTTACTGTATAATTTTTGAGAAAAGTACAGTCAAACTCAGCAAAAAAATCAAAGTAAATTCAAACAGTCCAATTTTCAAAAAATCATAAAAATATTTCCTTCATAGGTTTGCTCCTTCTGTCAATTGATATTTGTTCAGAGTGACCCTGACTATTACTGTATTTATTTAAAAGTCATTTTACTGTATAGTTTTTGAGAAAAGTACAGTCAAACTCGCTCCAACAGTCATTTATGCACTTACAGTCCAATTTTCAAAAAATCATAAAAATATTTCCTTCATAGGTTTGCTCATTCTGTCAGTTGATATTTGTTCAGAGTGACCCTGACTATTACTGTATTTATTTACAAGTCATTTTACTGTATAGTTTTTGAGAAAAGTACAGTCAAACTCGCTCCAACAGTCATTTATGCACTTACAGTCCAATTTTCAAAAATTCATAAAAATCTTTCCTTCATAGGTTTGCTCATTCTGTCAGTTGATATTTGTTCAGAGTGACCCTGACTATTACTGTATTTATTTACAAGACATTTTACTGTATTGTTTTTGAGAAAGTACAGTCAAACTCGCCCCAACAGTCATTTAAGCACTTACAGTCCAATATTCAAAAAAATCATAAAAATATTTCCTTCATAGGTTTGCTCATTCTGTCACTTGATATTTGTTGAGAGTGACCCTGACTATTACTGTATTTATTTACACGTCATTTTACTGTATAGTTTTGGAGAAAAGTACAGTCAAACTCGCCCCAACAGTCATTTTAGCACTTACAGTCCAATTTTCAAAAATTCATAAAAATCTTTCCGTCATAGGTTTGCTCATTCTGTCAATGGATATTGGTTCAGAGTGACCCTGACTATTACTGTATTTATTTACAAGACATTTTACTGTATTGTTTTTGAGAAAGTACAGTCAAACTCGCCCCAACAGTCATTTAAGCACTTACAGTCCAATATTCAAAAAAATCATAAAAATATTTCCTTCATAGGTTTGCTCATTCTGTCACTTGATATTTGTTGAGAGTGACCCTGACTATTACTGTATTTATTTACACGTCATTTTACTGTATAGTTTTGGAGAAAAGTACAGTCAAACTCAGCAAAAGTTGTTCAGTGAAAATAGTGACATTCAGTGACATTGTTCAGTGAAAATAGATCTGTGTAACAGGGACATTGAACTGTTAGTCGTTAGCATGAGGCCATACTATCTGCCATGGGAGTTTACCCATGTTATGGTGTTAGCTGCATATGTGCCACCCTCTGCTAAAGCGGATACTGCATGTGATACACTGTTCTCAGCTATTAGTACCCTGCAGACACAGCACCCACAGGCTCTCTTCCTCATCTCTGGGGACTTCAACCATGCACCCCCCTCTGTGTTGCCAACATTTACTCAGTATGTCAGTTGTCCCACTAGAAACAATAAAACATTGGACTTATTTTATGCCAACTCCAAGGAGGCTTACTCCTCATCCGCTCTCCCTCCTCTTGGCAGAGCTGACCCCAACATGGTCCATCTACAGCCTGTGTATAAACCTGTAGTGCATAGGCAGCCTGTGGAGCACTGTGTGGTGAGGAGGTGGACTACTGAGAGTGAGGAGGCTCTAAGGGACTGCTTCAACACCACTGTGTGGACTGAGCTCTGTGACCCACATGGAGAGGATATTAATGTGATCACAGACACTATAACGGACTATATTAATTTTTGTTTTGAAAATACTGTGCGCTCCAAAACGGTACGGTGCTTTGGAAATAACAAGCCGTGGATGACCTTTACCATCAAAGCTCTACTAAAGGAGAAGAAGAGAGCTTTTAGGTCAGGGAATAGGGAGGAGCTTAGGGCTGTACAGAAGGAGTTGAGATGGAAGATCAGGGAGGGTAAGGCCAGCTATAAGAGGAAGATGGAGGAGCAGCTGCAGCAGCAGAACATCAGGGGTGTGGGGAGGAGCTTAAAGACCATTTCGGGCTTCAAAGCACACCACTCACAGGCTGTGGGTGACTTGCAATGGGTTAACGATTTGAACCGTTATTTTAACCGTTTTGACCAGTCACCCCCTCCTCCTCCCCCGCAGCTGTTCCATACCTTGTCACCGGGACAATGCCACACACCCCCAGCCTTTTACAGCTCTGGCCCTACACACCTCAACACCTCCTCACTGTCCCATGGAATCAGCCACCCTCTCAGTGCACACCTAACTTTTACATCGGTCCAGGTGAGAAAAGAGCTGAGAAGAATTAAAGCACGGAAAGCAGCTGGACCAGATGGCATCAGCTCCAGGCTGCTGAAATCCTGTGCAGATGAACTATGTGGGATTATTGGGCATGTCTTCAATCTGAGCCTCAAGTTGAGGGTTGTGCCACAGTTATGGAAGACCTCCTGTGTAGTACCAGTGCCAAAGACACCACACGCTAGGGACTTCAGCAGCTTCAGGCCGGTGGCTCTCACGTCACATCTGATGAAAACATCGGAGAGACTGGTGCTGGCTCACCTCCGTTCAGAAGTGAGCTCAGCAATGGACCCACTGCAGTTTGCCTACCGGCCCGAGATTGGAGTGGAGGACGCTGTTATCTTTCTATTACATCGTGCTCTTAGTCACCTGGAGAAGCCCGGCAACGCTGTGAGAATTCTATTCTTTGACTTCTCCAGCGCATTCAACACCATTCAGCCGGTGTTTTTGAGGGACAAGCTAGTGCAGACTGGTGTGGATTTGCATCTGGCTGAGTGGATCCTGGACTACCTGACAAACCGGATTCAGTTTGTGAGGGCCGGGGGCTGTGTGTCTGATCAGGTGACCTGTAGTGTGGGTGTCCCTCAGGGCACGGTACTTGCACCCTTCCTCTTCACCCTCTACACTGCAGATTTCCGATATAACACTGATGGCTGTGTCCTGCTTAAGTTCTCTGACGACTCTGCGGTCGTTGGCTTGATCGGTGATGACGATGATGCAGAGTATAGAGGACTGACGCAGGACTTTGTGGACTGGTGCCGGCCAAACCACCTCCTTATTAACGCAGGGAAGACTAAGGAGATGGTGGTGGATTTTCGCAGACACCGGTCTGCTTCCTCACCGGTGAACATCCAGGGAATGGACATTGAGAGAGTGGACTCTTATAAGTACCTGGGTGTTCACCTTAACCATAAACTGAATTGGACTCTCAATACAGAGGCATTGTACAGGAAGGGTTTGAGCAGGCTTTACCTCCTGAGGAGACTGAGGTCTTTTGGAGTGGAGGGGGCGCTCCTGAAAACCTTCTATGATTCCGTGGTGTCATCAGCCATCCTGTAGGGTGTGGCCTGCTGGAGTAGCAGTATCACTGAAAGGGAAAGGAGGATACTCGACAGGATCATCAGTAAGTCCAGCTCTGTTCTTGGTTGTCCTCTGGACTCAGTGCGGGAGGTAGGTGACAGAAGGGTTCTGGCAAAAATGTCATCCATGCTGAACCATGAGGCACACCCCATGCAGGATACATTGTCAGCTCTGGAGAGTAGTTTCAGTGACAGATTGCTCCATCCTCGGTGTGTGAAGGAAAGATTCCGCAGGTCTTTTCTTCCTGCTTTAGTCAGACTTTACAATGATCATTCCTAACAGAAAACTCCTTTTTACTGTGCAATGTTTTATATTATGTTTTTATGTTTGGCTATATAAGTAATGTGCTATTTGACTGAGCAATAACTTGTAATGTGCAATACCGATGGGCATAATTTAATCTAGTTATTCATAGGTTATTTGATGTTTTTAGTGTTTGTGAGATTATTACTTTACCTACCCCTGCATCCCTGCTGTTGCTAAATGCAATTTCCCCATTGCGGGAATAAAGGCAAATAAAGGCTTACCTTACCTTAAAAAAAAAAAAAAAAAAAAAAAAAAAATCAAAGTGAATTCAAACACTCCAGTTCCCTTTCGAGGGAACTTCACACTGCGTCCACTAGGGACAGCTTTGGGAACGCTCCCAGCGTGATAGCCTCTGATGCATGTATGTCAACTCAGCCAATGGCAAACGTGAACGTCACGGGCGGGTGACGTCACGACCAGTAAAGGATAAATATACCTCCGATCCGATCAGACCTCAGCTTTTTTGCCTCAGCTAAGCGATCTATGTGAAAACTGTCTGTCTATTTATTGTTGCCTGTCTAAAACACAATATTCAAAACAGTTGAAAAATGGCGACTGCTTCAGTATTCAAACAGTGTACTCCTCCGTGTCCCCGTTTCCTTACGGGTGGAGATACACATGATTTATGTGTGATGTGTTTGGGAGTAGAGCATGCTCTGTCAGCCTTCGAGGGGTCTGACTGCGAGCACTGTGAGAGGCTGCTGCTTTGCACGCTCCGCTCCCGCCTGTCACTCTTCGAGAAGGGTGATCAGGCTCGCGTTCCCTCTGGTTCTGGACCCGCTGCAAGGACATCATGGGGATCGCAGATGGATCTCACGGAGGGGTTTGAGACGGGCGCGAGCGCTCTTTCTCTGCCTTCACCCACGAGATCTGTCGCTCAATCACTGGTGTCGGGAGCCCGCGCTGCGGCTTCTTCCGCCCAGAGTGAGAGCCCGTCGTTGCAACACTCCAGCTCTGAGGAGGTAGATGTGTTGAGCGTCGGATTAGGGGAAGATGATTCGCCATCTCTTTCCCCAGCACACGAAGAGCTGGTGGAGGTGATTACTTGCGCTGTGGCGAAGTAAATATTGATTGGCCAGCCGAGAAACAAGGCGCTCGTCCAAAAAGCAAGTTAGACGAGCGCTTTTTGTCATCAAATGTGTCACCTTCACCACGGGGCCTTCCTTTCTTTCCTGATTTACACAGTGAGCTGTGTAGATTATGGAATAAACCATATTCATCACGTCTTTTCAGCCCTCAAGTAAAACATATAGTAATATAAGAGGGCTGAAAGAATATGGTTATGGGGGGATGCCCTTAAGTGGATCAGACGCTTGCTAGTTATCTGTCTCCTGCTTCAGCATCGTCCTTGAAGGACCACACGCTCCCCATACCAGTTTAGCTATTGCTGGGGATTTTAACATTCACATAGAATATATTGAATCCAGTACAACAAAAGAGCTCACGACTGTTCTTAACACTTTTGATTTGACACAGCATGTAAATTGACCCACACACAATCATGGACACACTCTAGATTTACTTATCAGTAAGGGTCTAAACATTTCATCAATTGTTATTAAGGATGTGGCACTGTCTGATCATTTCTGTATTTTCTTTGATATATCAATCTCTCCTGCTATTGAAGCTAGATCTGTCTCTGTCAAAAAGAGATGCTTAAATGAGAACACTAATGTGCTGTTTATGAAGGCTTTATCTCTAACACCAAGCATATCTGCAGAGTAGACTCTGTTGATTTTCTCCTTGACTCCTTTAACTCAAAAGTAAAGAGTGTAATTGATGATATTGCTCCTCTAAAAGTCAGGAAAAAGAGTACCATATGTAGCGACTCAGGCGAATCAAACACACAATCGCCAGTTACATTTAACAAATATGTTTTGAATGCTTTGTGCTTAGTTACAGACTTTCCCCCAACACAACAGAGAAAGATTCTTTGTTACCCTGGAAACCATCTGATAAGATGTTTTATGGCCCAAAAGAATTTGGCCACAGAAAAGTGTCTTAGACACAAAGACTTTAAGACACGAGGCTTGTAAAACACACGCGTTTGCCTCAAATTATAGACAAACCATCTATAAATGAACATGCACCCCAGGACATTATATGTAAACACATAACTGTCTTGTAAAATGTTTCTTCTGTATGGTATTTTGCATCTTTTTGTCTTTGTCTTAACAACTTACTAGTTCAGGTAACCTCATATGTCATGTCTCCCATCAAATTAATGCTCACTTCACGACTTACACTTCCATGTATATCACTTATTCAGAAAATGCAGTGTGTGTTTGTTGCATTAATTAGAATATGAATGGTCAGAGACCCACTGATTCAAGTTTGGAAACAAAGAGCCATAAAATCTGCTGAGGAATTTCCCGCCTGGAAATCCCAACAATCTCATTGGCTAAGTCTAACCCTGGAGGGTGGGACTACTTCCAGACCCTTAAAAGGGATGTGCTCGGATGCCCTCTCTCTCTTACACTTCTGAAAATCTCTTCCTCTTCCGAAATGCTCTTGTCTTCTCTCCCTGGCTGAACCACCACGTCCCCCCCAAGCAGGGAGGGGCTCCAGACACAGAGCCATGTGCTGTGTGGGACCAGAAACCGAGGCCCACCACACTATGGGGCCAACAGGCCTCAGCTCTTCCAAAAACCTTCTCTTCTACAATCCGATCTTCAACAATCCTTTTCTCCTCGCTTCATCAACTTACTAGCCCCAAGGGCATTCTTCAGAAGGAGAACACGGAGCATCCCTAAAAGCAACCAGCCGTTGCCTCTCGACCTCGGAAAAAACCACCAGACACGCAGGGCATTTGAATTCGGAACACACGCGAGAAGCCACAACTAGAGCAAGTATTATCTTCCAAATTCAAACTGCTGTTAAGAGGGTGTGTTATTTTCCCGTTGGGACAAGTTAACTCCGTGAAGGTTGTATTTGATGAACTGAAGGAAAGCTGCTTCTTATCCCTAATTCTTTGTCCCATCTCTCTCTCTCTCTCTCTCTCTCTCTCTCTCTCTCTCTCTCTCTCTCTCTCTCTCTCTCTCTCTCTCTCTTTTATCTCTCTCTAATTTTAGTCTATTCATTATTCTCTTTTATGTATTCTTTCGTTAATATCTATATTTCTACTATCTTGATGCATATTTAGTGTGTACTTTCTGTGTGAATCGTAGTGTTATTTTTAGTCTGTGTTTATTAAACCTCCAAAAGACATTTAATGAGTTGAGTCTGTTGTTCTCCCACATACACAAAGTCAATGAAACTTGCGATCTAACGTTACCTAACTGCTTATGCTACTATGTTATTAAAGTAAACTGTATGACCATTTGAAATATTGAACTTGTCCTGATCAGTAAAGTTAATGTTTCTTATGCGCTCGTAAAGCAGTAACCCCTTATTGAGAATTGATTTGAAAAGTCTATAACTAATTTGCAGGACAAACTTAGTAGGATAATTTCAAGCAATTCCGTAAAGGGTTACTTGTATTTAATTAAACAATTTTCCCTATCGGAAAATTTTAATACGTAATGAACGACTAGCAAATTATATTCATAAATTCATGAATATTGAATATTAAATCCCTTTTGAGTTAATTATTCCCCGAGACATTAAACTCATAAGTCATTGTCGTTACACAAACAAAAATCACCTTGGAGAAACTCAACAGCAATACAAATAATGAAAAGACAATGCAGAAAATCTGAACGCATGTGGCGGAAGACAAAACTTGTAGTCCATTATAACATCTATAAAGACACCCTTCATGCTTTCAATGTTGAACTACGCAAAGCTAGACAGACCTTCTTCTCAAATATTATAAACAGAAACATAAACAACACGCGCATTCTTTTTGCTACTGTCGAGAGACTAACAAACCCCCCGAGTCACACTCCTAGTGGAATGCTCTCAGACAGTAAATGCAGTGAATTTGCTTCCTACTTCTACGAGAAAATCAATAATATCAAAAAGGCGATCAGCACATCCTCTAGTTGCTCTGGGGTCAGACAGATCATACCAAACCCTCGGAAAATTACCATGTCAGATTTCGAAGCTATTGACTGCAAAATTTTAGAAGACACAGTACAGCATCTTAAAACATCAACCTGTGCCCTAGACACACTCCCCACTTCTTTTTTCAAGTGTGTTTAACTGTTTAGAAGCAGATCTCCTAAAAAAGACAAAAGACAAAACCGAAATCACTACATTTGGAAACAAAGATGAAATTCTCAAGGTGAACGCATATATTGAGGCTAAAAGCGTGATAACAAAAATCAAGTCAGGAATCTTGGAGTGATTCTGGAGTCAGACCAGAGTTTCAGTAATCATGTCAAAGCAATAACTAAATCAGCTTACTATCATCTAAAAAATATTGCAAGAATTAGATGTTTTGTCTCCAGGCAAGACTTGGCCCCGCTCAGGCTGCAGGGCATACACATTCTGAACTATATAGACTACTGGCTGATTCTGGCACAGTTGCAGGAGATGGCGGTTCGGCATCAAGATGTCGTCCTCACGCATATTCAAAAGTTGGGGTTGAGGCTGAACGCGAAGAAGAGTGTGCTTTCTCCAGTACAGAGGACCACTTTTCTAGGCGTGGTTTGGGATTCTGTAGCAATGTGGGCAGTGCTTTCACCCACGTGCATCGCTGCGATTCTGTCAGCTGTAAAGAGAGTAAAACTAGGCCAGTCATTCACTGTCAAGCAGTTTCAAAAGTTGCTGGGGTTAATGGCAGTGGCGTCCAACGTGATTCCTTTTGGTCTGCTGTACATGAGGCCCTTACCGTGGTGGCTCAGGACCAGAGGGTTTTCCTAGAGGGGGAACCCATTTCGTATGACCAGGACATGGGGTGGTGTCTCCGCGCCTTGGTCATATGGAAGGAAGCCTGGTTCCTGTCCCAGGGTCCGGTGTTGGGGCACAATGTCATCGAGTCACCCTGACGACAGATGCCTCTCTCACGGGCTGGGGACCGGTAATGGAAGTCCACTCAGCCCAGGGTCTGTGGGGGGACCATCATCTTTCGTGGCACATCAACTGCCTGGAGATGATGGCAGTCTTCAATGCGTTGAAGTTCTTCCTCCCGGACCTGAGGGGCCATCATGTGTTGATCCGTACAGACAACACATCGGTGGTTTCCTTTGTAAATTGTCAGGGGGGTCTGCGTTCGCGCCCACTGTGCAAGCTGGCGCACCAGATCCTCCTGTGGTCTCTGGGGAAGTTACGCTCCTTGAGAGCAATCTTTATCCCGGGGGGCCCAGAATATAGGAGCGGACATCCTGTCAAGACAGGGGCTGAGGCCAGGGGAAGGGAGACTTCACCCCGAGGTGGTGAAGCTCATTTGGGAAATTTATGGCCAGGCGGAGGTGGATCTGTTTGCGTCTCAGAATACGACGCACTGTCCACTCTGGTTCTCTTCGACACATCCAGCTCCTCTGGGACTGGATGCCATGGTGCAGACGTGGCCAAGGCGGCGTCTGTACGCATTTCCCCCAGTTGTTCTGCTCCAGGGAGTTCTGGAGAAAGTTCGCCGGGAGGGGATAAGTCTACTGCTAGTAGCTCCTTACTGGCCGAGCCGGATTTGGTTCTCAAACCTCGTAAAACTGCTCGATGGCTCACCATGGAAGATTCCCATCAGGAGGAATCTTCCATCTCAGGCGGAGGGCTCAATATTTCACCCCCGCCCAGAAATGTGGAACCTGTGGGTTTGGCCACTGGTCTCTCTACCAAGGTAGTGGAGACCATTCTTAGCTCCAGAGCTCCATCCATGAGGAGACTATATGCCCTGGAGGTTGTTCACTTCTTGGTGTCAAGAACGACAGTTAGATCCAGTCAACTGCCTTGTCCGTTAAGTGCTAGAATTTCTACAAGTTTGTTTCTCTTCCAGGTTAACCCCTTCTACACTAAATGTGTATATGTCAGCTATTTCAGCTTACCATGCCCTTGTGGATGGTATCACTGTGGGGAGGAACCCGTTGGTAACTCGTTTCCTTCGTGGCACTAAGAGGCTGAGGCCTGCAGTGCGCACTAGAGTTCATACTTGGGATTTGGCTATAGTGTTGGAAGGTTTATCTGCGGCTCCTTTTGAGCCACTTGACATTATCTCAGAAAGGTTTCTGACTCTGAAAACCATCTTCCTTCTTGCCATCTCTTCTGTTAAGAGAGTAGGAGACCTTCAGACCTTATCAATATCCCCTTCGTGCTTGGAGTTTGCACCAGGGATGGTTAAAGCTTTCCTTTACCCTAGATTAGGGTATGTTCCGAAGGTGTTAACCAATGTTCCACGGCCTATAGTGCTGCAAGCTCTCTGTCCTCCTCCATTTGTTAATTCAGACCAGGAAAGCTTGATCCTTGTATGTCCAGTGTGAGCACTGGATGCTTATGTCCACAGAGCTGCCCTGTGGAGGAAAGCAGATCAATTGTTTGTTTGTTTTGGACCTCATAACAGGGGTCTCCCTGCGTCCAAACATACAATGAGCAAGTGGATAGTAGAGGCTATCTCACTGGCTTATGGGTCTTCTGATCAGCAGTGTCCATTAGCTGTCAGAGCCCACTCTACTAGGAGTATGGCGGCCTCTAAGGCCTTGGTATCAGGGGTTTCCCTCAAAGAAGTCTGCGACGCGGCTGGTTGGTCCTCGCCTCTCGCGTTTGTGAGATACTATGATCTTGACCTGGAGTGTGCTCCAGGTTCTTCAGTGCTCCTGTCTTGAATGTGCCACAGTTTCACATGACAGGCATTTGGTATTATGGCGTTTTGGTATTTCGTTCCCTAAGCTGTCCCTAGTGGACGCAGTGTGAAGTTCCCTCGAAAGGGAACGTCTCAGGTTATAACTATAACCATAGTTCCCTTAGAAGGGAACGAAACACTGCATCCCTTTGCCATACTCCCTGCATCCCTGTGATCCCTTGCTTCGGCAGTTTTGCTGAGGCCTGATCGGATCAGAGGTATATTTATCCTTTCCGTGTCGTGACGTTCACGTTTGCCATTGGCTGAGTTGACATACATGCATCAGACGCTATCACGCTGGGAGCGTTCCCAAAGCTGTCCCTGGTGGACGCAGTGTTTCGTTCCCTTCTCAGGGAACTATGGTTATAGTTATAACCTGAGACGTTTTCAAAAAATCATAAAAAGACATTTTACTCAATTGTTTTTGAGAAAAGTGCAGTTTAATATATCTGAACAATTATCAGATGACAGAATGAGCAAACCTATAAAGGAAATATATTTATGAATTTTTGACAATTTGACATTGTTGGAATTCACTTTTATTTTTTTGCTGAGTGTGACTGTACTTTTCTCCAAAACTATACAGTAAAATGAATTGTAAATAAATACAGTAATAGTCAAGTTCACTCTGAACAAATATCCATTGACAGAATGAGCAAACCTATGAAGGAAAGATTTTTATGATTTTTTGAATATTGGACTGTAAGTGCTTAAATGACTGTTGGGGCGAGTTTCGCTGTACTTTTCTCAAAAATTATACAGTAAAATGACTTGTAAATAAATACAGTAATAGTCAGGGTCACTCTGAACAAATATCCATTGACAGAATGAGCAAACCTATGAAGGAAAGATTTTTATGAATTTTTGAAAATTGGACTGTAAGTGCATAAATGACTGTTGGAGCGAGTTTGACTGTACTTTTCTCAAAAACTATACAGTAAAATGACTTTTAAATAAATACAGTAATAGTCAGGGTCACTCTGAACAAATATCAATTGACAGAAGGAGCAAACCTATGAAGGAAATATTTTTATGATTTTTTGAAAATTGGACTGTGTTTGAATTTACTTTGATTTTTTTGCTGAGTTTGACTGTACTTTTCTCAAAAACTATACAGTAAAATGACTTGTAAATAAATACAGTAATAGTCAAGTTCACTCTGAACAAATATCCATTGACAGAAGGAGCAAACCTATGAAGGAAATATTTTTATGATTTTTTGAAAATTGGACTGTAAGTGCTTAAATGACTGTTGGGGCGAGTTTGACTGTACTTTTCTCAAAAACTATACAGTAAAATGACTTGTAAATAAATACAGTAATAGTCAAGTTCACATCGAACAAATATACATTGACAGAATGAGCAAACCTATGAAGGAAATATTTTTATGATTTTTTGAAAATTGGACTGTAAGTGCTTAAATGACTGTTGGGGTGAGTTTGACTGTACTTTTCTCCAAAACTATACAGTAAAATGACTTGTAAATAAATACAGTAATAGTCAGGGTCACTCTGAACAAATATACATTGACAGAATGAGCAAACCTATGAAGGAAATATTTTTATGATTTTTTGAAAATTGGACTGTAAGTGCTTAAATGACTGTTGGGGCGAGTTTGACTGTACTTTTCTCAAAAACTATACAGTAAAATGACTTGTAAATAAATACAGTAATAGTCAGGGTCACTCTGAACAAATATCAATTGACAGAAGGAGCAAACCTATGAAGGAAATATTTTTATGAATTTTTGAAAATTGGACAGTGTTTGAATTCACTTTTGGTTTTTTGCTGAGTTTGACTGTACTTTTCTCCAAAACTATACAGTAAAATGACTTATAAATAAATACAGTAATAGTCAGGGTCACTCTCAACAAATATCAAGTGACAGAATGAGCAAACCTATGAAGGAAAGATTTTTATGATTTTTTGAATATTGGACTGTAAGTGCTAAAATGACTGTTGGGGCGAGTTTGACTGTACTTTTCTCCAAAACTATACAGTAAAATGACATGTAAATAAATACAGTAATAGTCAGGGTCACTCTCAACAAATATCAAGTGACAGAATGAGCAAACCTATAAAGGAAATATTTTTATGATTTTTTTGAATATTGGACTGTAAGTGCTTAAATGACTGTTGGGGCGAGTTTGACTGTACTTTCTCAAAAACAATACAGTAAAATGTCTTGTAAATAAATACAGTAATAGTCAGGGTCACTCTGAACAAATATCAACTGACAGAAGGAGCAAACCTATGAAGGAAATATTTTTATGATTTTTTGAAAATTGGACTGTGTTTGAATTTACTTTGATTTTTTTGCTGAGTTTGACTGTACTTTTCTCAAAAATTATACAGTAAAATGACTTATAAATAAATACAGTAATAGTCAGGGTCACTCTGAACAAATATCCATTGACAGAATGAGCAAACCTATGAAGGAAAGATTTTTATGAATTTTTGAAAATTGGACTGTAAGTGCATAAATGACTGTTGGAGCGAGTTTGACTGTACTTTTCTCAAAAACTATACAGTAAAATGACTTTTAAATAAATACAGTAATAGTCAGGGTCACTCTGAACAAATATCAATTGACAGAAGGAGCAAACCTATGAAGGAAATATTTTTATGATTTTTTGAAAATTGGACTGTGTTTGAATTTACTTTGATTTTTTTGCTGAGTTTGACTGTACTTTTCTCCAAAACTATACAGTAAAATGACTTATAAATAAATACAGTAATAGTCAGGGTCACTCTGAACAAATATCCATTGACAGAATGAGCAAACCTATGAAGGAAAGATTTTTATGAATTTTTGAAAATTGGACTGTAAGTGCTTAAATGACTGTTGGGGCGAGTTTGACTGTACTTTTCTCAAAAACTATACAGTAAAATGACTTATAAATAAATACAGTAATAGTCAGGGTCACTCTGAACAAATATCAACTGACAGAATGAGCAAACCTATGAAGGAAAGATTTTTATGATTTTTTGAATATTGGACTGTAAGTGCTTAAATGACTGTTGGGGCGAGTTTGACTGTACTTTTCTCAAAAACTATACAGTAAAATGACTTGTAAATAAATACAGTAATAGTCAGGGTCACTCTGAACAAATATCCATTGACGGAATGAGCAAACCTATGAAGGAAAGATTTTTATGATTTTTTGAATATTGGACTGTAAGTGCTTAAATGACTGTTGGGGCAAGTTTGACTGTACTTTTCTCAAAAACTATACAGTAAAATGACTTGTAAATAAATACAGTAATAGTCAAGTTCACTCTGAACAAATATCATCTGACAGAATGAGCAAACCTATGAAGGAAATATTTTTATGATTTTTTGAAAATTGGACTGTAAGTGCTTAAATGACTGTTGGGGCGAGTTTGACTGTACTTTTCTCCAAAACTATACAGTAAAATGACTTGTAAATAAATACAGTAATAGTCAAGTTCACTCTGAACAAATATCAAATGACAGAATGAGCAAACCTATGAAGGAAAGATTTTTATGATTTTTTGAAAATTGGACAGTGTTTGAATTTACTTTGATTTTTTTGCTGAGTTTGACTGTACTTTTCTCAAAAACTATACAGTAAAATGACTTATAAATAAATACAGTAATAGTCAGGGTCACTCTGAACAAATATCAATTGACAGAATGAGCAAACCTATAAAGGAAAGGTTTTTATGATTTTTTGAAAATTGGACTGTAAGTGCTTGAATGATTTTTGGGGCGAGTTTGACTGTACTTTTCTCCAAAACTATACAGTAAAATGACTTGTAAATAAATACAGTAATAGTCAGGGTCACTCTGAACAAATATCCATTGACAGAATGAGCAAACCTATGAAGGAAAGATTTTTATGAATTTTTGAAAATTGGACTGTAAGTGCTAAAATGACTGTTGGGGCGAGTTTGACTGTACTTTTCTCCAAAACTATACAGTAAAATGACGTGTAAATAAATACAGTAATAGTCAGGGTCACTCTCAACAAATATCAAGTGACAGAATGAGCAAACCTATGAAGGAAATATTTTTATGATTTTTTTGAATATTGGACTGTAAGTGCTTAAATGACTGTTGGGGCGAGTTTGACTGTACTTTCTCAAAAACAATACAGTAAAATGTCTTGTAAATAAATACAGTAATAGTCAGGGTCACTCTGAACAAATATCAACTGACAGAATGAGCAAACCTATGAAGGAAATATTTTTATGAATTTTTGAAAATTGGACTGTAAGTGCATAAATGACTGTTGGAGCGAGTTTGACTGTACTTTTCTCAAAAACTATACAGTAAAATGACTTTTAAATAAATACAGTAATAGTCAGGGTCACTCTGAACAAATATCAACTGACAGAATGAGCAAACCTATGAAGGAAAGATTTTTATGATTTTTTGAATATTGGACTGTAAGTGCTTAAATGACTGTTGGGGCGAGTTTGACTGTACTTTTCTCCAAAACTATACAGTAAAATGACTTGTAAATAAATACAGTAATAGTCAGGGTCACTCTGAACAAATATCAACTGACAGAATGAGCAAACCTATGAAGGAAAGATTTTTATGATTTTTTGAATATTGGACTAAGTGCTTAAATGACTGTTGGGGCGAGTTTGACTGTACTTTTCTCAAAAATTATACAGTAAAATGACTTGTAAATAAATACAGTAATAGACAGGGTCACTCTGAACAAATATCCATTGACAGAATGAGCAAACCTATGAAGGAAAGATTTTTATGAATTTTTGAAAATTGGACTGTAAGTGCTTAAATGACTGTTGGGGCGAGTTTGACTGTACTTTTCTCCAAAACTATACAGTAAAATGACTTGTAAATAAATACAGTAATAGTCAAGTTCACATCGAACAAATATTCATTGACTGAATGAGCAAACCTATGAAGGAAAGAATTTTATGATTTTTTGAATATTGGACTGTAAGTGCTTAAGTGACTGTTGGGGCGAGTTTGACTGTACTTTTCTCCAAAACTATACAGTAAAATGACTTGTAAATAAATACAGTAATAGTCAAGTTCACTCTGAACAAATATCAACTGACAGAATGAGCAAACCTATGAAGGAAATATTTTTATGATTTTTTGAAAATTGGACTGTAAGTGCTTGAATGATTTTTGGGGCGAGTTTGACTGTACTTTTCTCCAAAACTATACAGTAAAATGACTTGTAAATAAATACAGTAATAGTCAGGGTCACTCTGAACAAATATCATCTGACAGAATGAGCAAACCTATGAAGGAAATATTTTTATGATTTTTTGAATATTGGACTGTAAGTGCTTAAATGACTGTTGGGGCGAGTTTGACTGTACTTTTCTCAAAAACTATACAGTAAAATGACTTGTAAATAAATACAGTAATAGACAGGGTCACTCTGAACAAATATCCATTGACAGAATGAGCAAACCTATGAAGGAAAGATTTTTATGATTTTTTGAATATTGGACTGTAAGTGCTTAAATGACTGTTGGGGCGAGTTTGACTGTACTTTTCTCAAAAACTATACAGTAAAATGACTTTTAAATAAATACAGTAATAGTCAGGGTCACACTGAACTAATATCAACTGACAGAATGAGCAAACCTATGAAGGAAAGATTTTTATGAATTTTTGAAAATTGGACTAAGTGCTTAAATGACTGTTGGGGCGAGTTTGACTGTACTTTTCTCCAAAACTATACAGTAAAATGACTTGTAAATAAATACAGTAATAGTCAGGGTCACTCTGAACAAATATCAACTGACAGAATGAGCAAACCTATGAAGGAAAGATTTTTATGATTTTTTGAATATTGGACTAAGTGCTTAAATGACTGTTGGGGCGAGTTTGACTGTACTTTTCTCCAAAACTATACAGTAAAATGACTTGTAAATAAATACAGTAATAGTCAGGGTCACTCTGAACAAATATCAACTGACAGAATGAGCAAACCTATGAAGGAAAGATTTTTATGATTTTTTGAATATTGGACTAAGTGCTTAAATGACTGTTGGGGCGAGTTTGACTGTACTTTTCTCAAAAATTATACAGTAAAATGACTTGTAAATAAATACAGTAATAGTCAGGGTCACTCTGAACAAATATCCATTGACAGAATGAGCAAACCTATGAAGGAAATATTTTTATGAATTTTTGAAAATTGGACAGTGTTTGAATTCACTTTTGGTTTTTTGCTGAGTTTGACTGTACTTTTCTCCAAAACTATACAGTAAAATGACTTATAAATAAATACAGTAATAGTCAGGGTCACTCTCAAGAAATATTCATTGACTGAATGAGCAAACCTATGAAGGAAAGATTTTTATGATTTTTTGAATATTGGACTGTAAGTGCTTAAATGACTGTTGGGGCGAGTTTGGCTGTACTTTTCTCCAAAACTATACAGTAAAATGACTTGTAAATAAATACAGTAATAGTCAGGGTCACTCTGAACAAATATCCATTGACAGAATGAGCAAACCTATGAAGGAAAGATTTTTATGAATTTTTTGAAAATTGAACAGAGCAAGTGCTTGTATAAATTATGTATAAAAAGTAACATTAATGATGTATGATAATTAACATGAATATTAACATTATTAATAGTAATGAATGTATAATAATTAATATATAATACATATAAAACATTAAAATAAAAAACATGAATACAATTAAAATGAATACATTATGACTAATAATTAATGTTCAGTATATACAAACATTAAAAAAGTAACATTAATTTAGATATAAGGATGAATAACATTAATTAATATAGTAATAATATATGTATATATATATATATATTTAAGTAAGCATTTTTTTACTTTTTGCTAATAATTTTTTTTTTCTTTTTTTTCTCCCAGTTTTTAATTTTGTTTTATTTGTTTTATGTGTAGCACTTTGGGATTGTTTTTAACTATGAAAAGGGCTTTACAAATAAAATATATTATTATTATTATATATATATATATATATATATATATATATATATATATATATATATATATATATATATATATATATATATATATATATATATATATATATATATATATATATGTAATACAATTTAAATTAATAAATGTATAATAATTAATGTATAGCGTATACCAACATAAAAAAATGAACATTAATGATGTATTATTTTAACATGAATATTAACAAATTCATTGTAATAATAATAATATATAATTATTATTATAATATAGCCTATAAAACATTAAAATCATAGTAATATAATTAATAGTAATACATTATGCATAATAATTCATATATTATACTTAACTATGAATTAAAATAAAAAGTAATAACAATAAAATTAATAAGTTATGTATAGTAATTAATGTATAGTATAAGAAAACATTACAATCAAAAAGTTATAAAAATAAAAATAAATTACGTATAATAATTAATGTATAGCATATGCAAACATTAAAATAAAAATAAGTCATGTTTATTTAAAACATTAAATTGTATTTTCTGTGTCCTAATAAGATGAAAAATGATGGTCTTACTCTTTTTAGGGACAAATGCAAAAGCATAAATGAAACGCCTTTATTACAGAGTCTTAAAAACCATTTTGACCGCTTCCAGCACCCATACCGTAAGAGCACTATTAGACGCGCATACAAAAAAAAAGGGCGGCTGGCTTGACCGTGTATTTTCGAAGCGCGGCTGGCTTGACCGCAGTGATAAAAACAACTTGTAGGATTTATTTGATAAAATCATTGTTACAATTTGCACTCAATTTTTCTGAGTAAATTTTACTGTTACTTAATTGCATTTAACTTAGCAGGTTGTATTTATTAGAAGTAGCTAAGTAAATTTTATTTTAAAAGGAACATCACTTTTGTGAAAATATCAAGTTCATTTTATAAATCCGTAATATTTACTGTTATGAAGTAACTAATTCGATTTTATAATGTCTGTCCAATTCACATTTTTTATTACTTAGTTTAATGAATCTACATTACTCACCATTATGTAAATAAACCATTAAATCAGTAATCTTCATATCAAATGATTAGTAGTTAAGGTACATTTAGTATAATTTACAATAACTGTAGAATTAACCTTGTATGGTTCAACTAAACATCAGCAGCCAACAGTGGCATAACTAACATTAATGATGAGCACATGTAAAGTCCAGCTGAAACAGAACGGTCACTTTTCCTTCATGTTCATCGTCTGGATCCTCTCGATGTGTTCAGCGGCATCACTGCGACTGTCCTCCTGCATACAGTTTATAAAAAAAAGAAAGAAAGAACAATTCTATTGAGAAACTATTACAACATAGATTCATTAGCAGTGCAGAACGCACATGATTGCTTAAAATGACTAAACCTAACTCAAACTTAAATCCAAACATAAACAAAAGGCTGGGAATGAATCTAAACATAAACCTTCACCCACAAACGGGTACATGCTCAGTCTCAATAACAAAAAAGATGCATGGCAAACATGAGGGCTTAAATAGAGGGAATGCATCGACGTCACTTTCCCGCCGTAAGGCCGGAGACACACTGCAAGCGTGGTGTTTCTGCTGCGTGTCAGCCGCGGGGCGGCTGCCTGGCGTTTTCTCTGTCTTTGCACACCAGAAGCGTGTCTGACGCGGCGCTGCTGCTGCTGGGAAGCCCTATACTTCATGTTAAATATAAATATATTGCCTATTGATACAGCAAAGACAACGTTGGCAGTAGCCTATTGACCATACATATGGTATTGACGGCAAAATAGGCTACAGAATATTTCGTTCTGTATTGACAGGTTCAATATTTCAAAATCGATAATTATGTTGTTTTTATTATTACAATTAGGCCTATATCTGCATTTATGTTAACCTACAGACTTTCAAACTTGAAAATGTCATTTATTAATATGTATTTGTGTCAAAATGGCATATAAAACATCTTTTCCTATGCTATTTTGCCTAGAAACGCTTCCAACACACTCGCGTGTCGCGTGAAAAACAGGCGTCTCTTCTATTTGAAGCATGCATGCGTTTTCCGCACGGCTCACTGACGCAGGCAGTATGCAAGCGCTAACCGGTTAACATGGGAGCCGAAATAAAAACGGACACGCCACGCAGCCGAGACGCTCACGCCACGCTTGCAGTGTGTCTCCGGCACACGGCCCCCTCAGCCGGGGCTGAGTGGCAGAAGAGCTGCTGCGTGACTGGAGTTAATGGAGGAAAACACGAGTCGAGCAAACGATCCTTACAACTTACCAAAGATTCAGTGATCCATGGATAATGATATGCAGCCAGAAATCGTGTTTTCCTGACATTTTTAAGAGCCTCATTTTGACAAGAATATTTATAACTGTCATTCATCACATTTTTTCAAGTGAATCCCACATGGGTCAGTGCTTTGAAGCATGTAGTGGTGGTAATATACTTTATATTCACTAAAAGCTGTCACTCATTCAATAAATGCAATCTCACAAAGTTCTGCAGTGACGTTGGTATACAATGAATCTCTTATTTTCACAATGTCTAAACTTACAGAGGATTGCTGCGCGTGTTCATGGGCGTAGATTACGCGGGGGACGCGGGGGACGTGTCCCCCTCACTTTTAATAAAATGTATTTTCGTCCCCCGCACTTTTACTGGGTCTCACCGATCCTAGTCGACCCGCTCCGAGCGGGATCCGAACCGGCGTTACCTGCGCGGGGGCGGGCAAGTTTACAGGGACGCTAAAAACAGCTTTCTTTAATCTGGGTTGATTGCGCGCTTCTTGAGGTCACGGGCAAGTGTATTTACATAGAAACCAATGTGAATACATCAAGATTTAAATTCAGAGACAAAAAATAATCTATGCATGACCTGTCATTTTATTCGCATCTAAATATGAGGAGGGCGCTCTCACAGAATGTCAAACGTGGATTCGTAGAGGTAATATCCAGTCACGCTGGAGCTGCAGCTGAAGGAAAACAATCGTTATGAGTGATGAAACGTGACGACGACAATCAGACGATTGCGACAATATATGCTTTGTGTGTGTTTTTCAAGTCATCTCAATGTAGGCTATTTATTGACAATAAAGTATAGGCCATCATATGAATAATTCAGTTTTTAATGTTAAGTATATTCTGCTCACCAAGGCTGCATTTATGTAATCAAAAATAGTTCAAACAGTAATATTTTGAAATATTATTACAAATTAAAACAGCTTTTTTCCTATGTGAATATATAGTAATTTATTCCTGTGATCAAAGCTGAATTTATCATCCTTACTCCAGTCTTCAATGTCACATGATCCTTAACTATTCATTCTCATATGATGATTTTATAATCAAGAAACATTTATGATTATTATCTGTGTTGAAAACAGTTGTGCTGCTTAAAAATGTTGTGGAAACCATGATAGCCATGTAATACATGTTATTTTTCAGGATTCTTTAATGAATAGAAAGTTCAATGGATAGCATTTATTTGCATTCATTAAATAAATTATTATCTTTTGTAATATTAAAAATATCACTTGTGATCAATTTAATGCATGTCTGATCAACAAAATTATTAATTTCTCTTTTTTTTTAATTTTACCACAAATGTTTAGATGGTTTCCACAAAAATTAAGCAGCACTATGAGCATCAAAACTGATAATAATCATAAATGTGTTGATCATCAGATCCTCATATGAGAATGATTAGTGAAGGATCATGTGACACTGAAGACTGGAGTAATGATGATAAATTCAGCTTTGATCACAGGAATAAATCACACTTTACTATATCTTCACATAGAGAACAGCATGGTTTACATTAGAATATATATTTTTTTACATTGCATAAAATATATGGAGTCTTAATGCACAAGTGTTGTATGGCTAGTATATAAACCAATCATAAAATTGGCACAAAAAATAGGAGAATAATATTATAAATATTAACTATTGGTTATTTTTCAGCAGTGTATTTGATATCTTGCCCAATTAAAAGCAAGAGATGCGATAAATTATATTGGTCCAAAAAAATACAAATAATTTCTGTCCCCCTCACTTCTGAAAAGATGGCTACGCCCCTGCGCGTGTTTAACTGAACTCAGCGCCTGGACAAACGCTCGAGCGATGAGTGATTCCTAATTGAACACCTGTGATTGGCCAATTCCATTGTAGAAGTCCACAAACATGTCTGTGATTGGCTACATTACTCACCGAGGCAAAAACACGTTGGAAAGGTAATCATTTGATGAGTGTAAATACAGATACACATTGGATCTTTTGCTAGCTCCTTTTCACTGATAATATGCAATTATTACGAATTCTTACAGAGGATTACATATCCTACACAAGCAGTTATGTGCAGCGTTTCACTCTAAAAGCAAAAGCTGCAGCAGCTGGCAGTGGTTTGAGTGAGAAAATTACACGCTATTATCAAGTCCGTCTCAAGCTCAGAACAGCGATGACTATGCGGTCCGTGGACAAACCTCCCCCTACCCCCCTTCTGGCGCCGGGCCTGGTTTTGTGTGTTTTCGCTACATTCGCGCTGTAAACCAATGCTGCCTCTCAGTCTTTCTGCCACTCAGCGGGGGCGTAATCACAGTTGCTCCAGCTGACGATGATGTCACGTGCATTCCCTCTATACACAGACTGAGGACTAGACACACCTGTGAACAATGATCAACTAATAAACCAATGACACATCAGAACACAAGACAAGGGAGCGCATGGCAGGATCACATGACAAACCAGGAAGTGCATAACAGTGAACATGCATAGACAGTAAAAGAAATGGACTGAGCGATCCCATTGACGTCAACGGCGAAATAATGAAGTCAACCTAGGGGCACTCACTTCCTGATGGCTGAGCGAACTGCGCAGGCTCAGACTGAGCTTGACGACGTAGATGTGACGTGAGCCTCCTGTCTGACAGCTGTAGGTCTTCTAGTAGTTGTGGAAAGTGAAATCTGAATCACGTTGTTTAAATATTTTCTCCCGTTGCTTTTGGCTCACTATGGGCTTCTCCCCATTCTTCCCCCTTGACTTTATCAGACTTTATGTCTCCACGTCCCCCCGACTGTCTCATAGACAGTAAAAGATTGCCTGCGAGCGTCTCCTCAGGTCTATACGGTAATTTTTCAACTGTGCGACAGAGTCGCGTTGGTTATGACGCAATCGTTAGCCTATTTTTACAAAAACAGCTTCTGCGGGGCGATAGTGTAAGATACAAGGTAACGGAGCCTTTTATGCATTGTCGTGTTCCTTTAGAAATAAACAATGGACAAATGGAGTCTTTAAACGTCTCAGATGTAAAGGTATTCATTGTCAAAGTGACTCAAAAATGAATGGGAGTCAATGGGATGCTAACAGCAGGTGATGGCTTGGTTAGCAATGGCCGCCCCTATGGGTGGAACGCTTTCCGAGCGCTAGATTACCCCCTCGTGAACATGAAAACCTAAAAAAAATGAACCCAACACCAAAACACCATTTGACATTCTTTTGTTGAGTCACTTTGATAAATTAATTGCTACAAAATTTTCAGTGGATAGAAAAACGACTACACTGTAAAACATTTATGTTCAATAAGTTATGACAATGTTTTTACATTGTTTTAACTCATCAAAATAAGTTGAGCAATGTTAAACTTGTGTTTATTAGTTAAACAAGATGTAACTCATTTTTTAAAGTCAGTTTAACATAATTTAAGTTGGAATAACTTAAACATCCAAGTCGATTCTACTGCAAAAGTTCAAAATTTGCCTTTTTTTACAGTGTAGATGCTTTTAAATAAGGCTAACAGCTCAGGCAGCCAGCACTTAATCAGCCAACTAACACTACATTATTTTGAAGTTAACCAGACTGGGTGACTCCCTCTATTTTTGACTAACCACCAGTCTCAATTTTATAGAAGACGATAATGCAATTATCGTCAAACACTTTGCTTTTTAGATTAATTTACTTAGTATTTTTAGGTGAAAGTGCTGCGACCAAAACGTTAAATAGCATTTCTAAATATATGGTAAAATTTACTCTTGGGTAATTACATTAGGGTTAAGTTACCATAAGATATATAGTTCCAACTTAATCTTTAAAATGTATAAATTACATGAATTAATGTATTAGATTTCAGTCCACAAAGTAATTTATGTATGGATAAGAGACCTCAAATTGAACCAATCAGCCATGAGAATGTCACTCCCCTGTTCCAATAAATTTAAGCCCCGAGTTTCTAGTACAAATTAAAGGTCACTTGGCAAATGGGTTATAAAGACTAGTGTTTGGCTTTTAACAATGTTAATTTAAAATAATATATCATTAAAATCCTTAAGCAATTACATATAGTCACTGTCAAGATATAGAGTATAATAAAAGTTCATACAAATGCTTCTTAAAAAGAAAAATTAACTGAATTCAGAAATTACTTGCACTAACAGATACAGTTTACCAAGTTGTCCTTAGACAGTGCTTTTCTTGCTGTGTAAATTTGTTTAAATGCCGAATATTCTGCAGGAGAGAGAACTAAGCACACTGCTTGACCAAGTGAATGTTAGCGTCACTGTTCCACAAAATGTGAGTGGCGGTTCACTACTGATGACACAGTCAAACTCAAGTTGACAGAAAGCAGATGAGCAGCACCACAGGACAAACAACGCCTGAATTTATTGGCTTGTCTCAACGTGAAACCAATCCCATAACCCTAAGTTTGCAACGCTACCACAGGCCCCAGGTTAGCAACTGGAGCTTGGCAAAGTTCAGGCTTGGGCAGAAACTGGTTTAGTTCAAGACAAGCACAACTTTGGGAGGAGGATAAATGGTTTAGTAGTCTGGCCTAAAAATCAAACTTAGAACAGTCACAAAAGAACAGACACGGAGTTTCAAGAAGTTTATTAAACCACTAGAGTCACATGACCAGGTTAACTTCTCCACTAGACACCACAGTTTGCCCACTAGAGACAGTCTTGATGTTAGCATCTCTCCCTGAAAAAGCAGTGGTAGAATCATGAGGGGCATTTAAAAAAATTAAAATTATCATGGTTCCTGAAGGTTTAGAGCAAGCACTCACTTTTCCTAGTGCAGCTTTGCTCACAGGAGCCAGAAGAGGGATGGCACACTGCTGTACTACAGTGGATGAAGATCTAACATAGGGTGAGAAAGGGTTAAGCCACAGAAATAAAAAAAACTAAAGTTAAGGGGTTAAGGCAAGGCTGAGGATCATACAGTTTCTTGCAGAGGAGCCAGTGATGCTGGATCCACAAATGTGAACATCTTTACAGCAAAGCGCTTGTAGTGGGTTGGGAACTGAAGACCAGAAGATCCAGGCACCGGAACCAGTGTGGTCAGGTAACGGTCATCCTGGTAAGGGCATCTGAACGGCAAAGAGGCAGTCAGAAGTGCCTTGCAGCACACTAGATGGAGAAAGACGGCCTTACTCACCCGTTGACCAGAAGGTCCCACTGGGGTAGACTGAGTGGACTGGGGGTTGATGTTGCCCAGCAGCGTCCCAGCATTAGGACAATATTGGGGTCGGTCCTCTCCAAAATGTGCACCTCAACAAACACAGGCTCCCGTAGGACTTTTGTGACTGGATAATCAGCATCACTGTAGTAGGATGTGTATGCCTCATCCCCTGAGGAAGAAAACCAGCTGTTAACCAGAAACTGCTGCAACCAGGAGTTTTAGAAAATACTTCTGCATACTTGGGACAGACACTTACCTTCTGCACAGCCTTTGGTGACACATTGACCATTTGCCAGTCTAAGCTCCACCCTGAGGGGTCCAGGAGCAGCTACTGGTGGCGGTGCAGGAACAGTGTTGACCTCCACAACCAGAGCTTCCACAGAAGTAGCGGAGTACCTACACTGGAAGAGAAGCCTGGACAACAAACAGTGAGTTTAGCATTTATTGAGGATTAACAATTTATGCATTAAAAAAAAAAAAAAAAAAAAAAAAACCTACTCAAAATGGCTGTCCCTTGTGATGGAACCAAGTGGTCCAACACCCACTTCATATGAGGAGGTCATTCTGTTCTCATACACCACATATCCACTGTCCTCCTGCAAATAGTAAATGTTGGTATCCAGTCCAGTCGAAGCCATGCAGAACAGAACCACAAGCAGCTACTCACAATCATGCTTGTACCACATGCAGTGACGGGGAACTGGTATATAGCAAAGGAAGGTGTGGATCCCACAGGACTGCAAGCTGGGTCACTTCCACCCAGGAGATGGACTGAATCCAGGCGCAAGCGAGGTAGGGTAACATCTCTAGCCACCACTACCACAAACTGACCATCTCTTATACACTGAACAGTCACTGGAACAAGGTACAAGAGCAGGCTATTGCAGAGCAGCAGTTTAACATGAACACAGTTACAGTGACTGAAAACTCTTACCTGCCTTCCCATAGAAACACTGCTGCCCGTTAAAACAGCAGTTGATAGCTTGACACTCAGCACCACTGATACCAGGTGGGCCACACTGGATCTGCTCATAATCAGCTACAGCACATTTGTCAAGGGGCTCTGCCTGCGCCACTGGCTGCTTAGGCTGAAACTGCTGAGGAAACTTTTGACTAGCTTGCTGTTGAACCTGCTGAGGAAACTGTTGACTAGCTTGTTGAACTGGCTGTTGAAGCCACCGGTCAGTTTTCTGTAACATCAGAGTTTGAGGATTCTGGGGCAGATTACTCCACTGTGGAACTGCATGACAGAAAGTAAAAACCCACACACAAAGTGTCAGCAATTGACCAGCACACCAACTTCCTGCCATTGTTCAACAGCTAGTCACACTGTTTAGATGCTGCGCTTTGGTCTTTTTGTATTCTACAGATTTTGGCTAATTTACGATAATCCCTCCCTCTTCATTAACAGTCATGATTCTCCAGACTTGCCCAAATGGGAGCTCATGCTACCAGAAAATTCTCATTGGTTCTCAAAATAAACACATGTGATGATTTTTTTATTCCAATTATGGCCTGTTTCAATAAGTAGGTTCAAGTTTAAAAATATTATTTAATCAGGTAAAGCTTTAAGCATAAAAGGTGCATATAAATTCCGTTCAGTGTCTATTTCAATGTGCAGTAGCTGTTTCCTCAGTCTAATGCTCTTTTCACATAATGTTCTCTAATCCAACCAGTTACATTTGTGAATTAGGATAATTAAATGAACATTTAACTTCTACTCAGGCCCAATAGCAATGAGGATTTTCTTTTGTTTTGTAATTTCCAGTCAAAATATCTAAAGATTCTTAAATCAATGTACATGTTCTAGTACTACCAAAGAAAACTTATAATAAACTTATTTCCTGAAATAATAATAATATTAATAATAATAATAATAATAATAATAATAATAATAATTGAAGTGTTTTTTTTTCTTATTTTGCAATTTTTTGGCAATTGGGTGAAAACAAATTCTCAGTAAGAAAAGCATTTGTGCAGCATGAATGAACGAAGTATTTAAACACCAATTTTGTTTAAACATTTAAACAAAGTGCTTTAAAAAGGGGGAGGAGAGCGGAAAAAAAAAACTGGGTTTATGAAGAAAATTTGCTTCAGACCAGGTTAGGTTCAAAGAGTAAAGCCCTATTCGGACGGGATTAGATTGACATGGGGATGTGGGGGTAAAGTAATTTTACCTCAGGACATCTGTAATATTAATGGGAAATTCACACGGGATAAGACATCTCAGTAAAACTAGCAGAAGTGCGAGGAGTAACTCTCTTTACGCACCACTGTAACCTTCTTGTCGTCATGTATGTATGACATTGCTGTTATCACATGAGCAAACACACAACATGAATCAGTGAATCGATCAAAGATTCGGATAGAAATGCCAATGTCACGTGATTTCAGCAGTTTGACAGTTTGACACGTGATCCAAACTGCTGAAATCACGTGACATTGGCGATCTGAATCATTGATCGATTCACTGATTCATGGCCGTTTGAATCTTTATTTGAGAAACACTGAAGAGAAGACAATAGGTGTGTTCGACATCGGCTACGGCTGGATGCATGCGATCGGCGAGAGTAGCTGAGTGCAGGCGGGGAGGAGCTACAAACGGAGACGTGAAGTCGGACACTTTCTACCTCCCGTGGTGACGCTTGCACTGCGTTTGCAAACTTTATCACAGCTGAAGTTAAATAAATGCAATATTTCTCAAATACACAGATGTTTCAAATTATATTTTCATCCAATACTTTATACACTGCTTAATAAAGCGTCTATTTGGACAAGATTAAAGTTCAACATATATAAACCTACACTATCTATGAAGTGTTGTCAACGGTTTTTATCAGTTTTAGTTTGATAAACATGACAATATAACATCGCGACTACAGGAAAAGAGGTTTTACTGTTATAAATAAATGATTTGTGAGCATTAGCTTGACATAAGTTTTTAGAATAAACACAAAACGCACGTGATCACTGTCATACGGCGAATCGGCCAATCGTGGATCAGCTGTGTCGTCATCAGAGCTCTTGCATCCACCTGCAGTCCCCCTTGAGAATCTGCAGCGGCTGCATCAGCCGGCTGCTCTCTAATCGCTCTCGCGGTACTTTGTTGACATACGTCACAGTCACGTGCTGTCGGCGCTGTCTCAAGTCGGACAACATTTCTAACCGGCATGCACTGCTTTAAGTCAGCCGCCGATCGGTCTGCGCATCGCTAGGTGAAGTCGAACAAGCCTAATGCTGAATAAAGTATTAGTTTTTGTTATTATTGGACCAAAATGTATTTTCGATGCTTCGAGAGATTCTAATTAACTAACTGATATCACATATGGACTATTTTGATGATGTTTTTATTAGCTTTCTGGACATGGACAGTAAAGTGTGCATAGACTGCATATGCTCTGGGACTAAAATATAAAATTAAACTGTGTTCCGAAGATGAATGGAGGTCTTACGGGTGAGGAACGACATTAGGGTGAGTCATTAATGAAATCAATTTCATTTTTGGGTGAACTAACCCTTTAAGTTACCTCTCTTTCAGAAACATGCTTGACTTACCCTGCTTTCTCGGGTTGAACATACCTCCCATTCTGAAATGGAAAACCCAGAGTTCCCCTCATTTCAGGGTTAACATACTCAGAGTTTTCACTTAACCGCCTTTCTGAAAGAGCCCCAGACTGCATGATGTTCAAACTCATCGGATCACTGCTCTTTTCACACTACATGACTATTTGGGGTATCATTCATTCGCTGCTGTGTTCACACACTGCACGATGAATCGGTGACAGGAGGTTTCACACTTCATGTCTTTCCAATAGGAATTATCACAGACAACTCTCTCTGGTGCGCAAACTATAATTCACAACCAAACGCGTGAGATTTGACAAGTAAATAACGTGAGATCACACGTGAGACTGGAATTGTTATTAAAAATGATAAACTGCAGAAAGTTTGTGATCCAAATTGTCTGTGCTGATTTGCAGCAAAAAGGAGAAAAAGAAAAAAGTTGATGGCAGAGGAAATACTTGAGGAGACACAAGGAGCAAGGATTGTGTTCTGCAAAGAGAGTTGGAGGTAAATAAATAATTGTGTAATGGGCTGCTGCTGGTTGAGCAAATGTTTGTGCTTTGTTTCTGTTTGATATAATGGTAAATATATCTATTAAAATACCGATATTTGGGTCTATAACTCCTCCCTGAACCTGCTATCTCCCTCATTGACTGTAGGTAATTTTCAGTCAGAACACATTTCACTCAGCAGGTTTTGAATCCCAAAACCTGTCAGCGGAAAAAGTGTGGCACCCACACCTCTCGCAGTTCAAAATGCTTACGCTACGTCTGACGACACTGCACACCAGTTACGCTTGTCAGGCATAGCTTAAGCTTTTTGAACGGCGAGAAGTGCGGGCGCTACACTTTTACCAAAATTTAATATGGAAGGTAATCGGCCGAAAGCTAGATAATTTACTTTATAAAATTTTAAATATGAATATTTTTCTTGCACAAACTCATCGATTAGCTTCAGAAGGCCTTTATTAACCCCCCAGAGCCGTGTGGATAAGTTTTATGATGGATATAGATGCACTTTTATGGGCAGTCAATGCCATTATAAAGCTTGGAAATCCAGGACATTTTTTAAATAACTCTGATTTTATTCGTCTGAAAGAAGAATGTCATACCCTTAAGAAACAAAAAAATATTGCAGTATATTGGAAAATTTCATGCAATACATTAGGCAATATATTCACATAAATGGGAATTAATATTTATATGTTTTAATATATTGCAATATATTGAAAGCGGCAATCATTTGTATATTTTGCTATATATTACATGAATATATAATATATTTTATAATACCATCAATATATTAAAATATATTTCAAGTAATATATTGGTAAATATATTTTCCTTTCGTAAGGGTATACACTTGGATAACTTGAGGGTGAGTAAATCACGGGCTAATTTTCATTTTTGGGTGAACTAACCCTTTAATGATGTGACAAATCATGGACAAATATCATAGAAGACTAGAATGGATAAACCCAGCCCGATCTGCCAGCGATTTTTATTATTCCCAGCAGCTCAGGCTGGAAACCTGTACATACTTTTAACTTGCTTCTGCTTCAAATTTGCAGGGACCAATCATAAACCGGTTTATCCACCTGCCGTGCTATAGGTGGGTTTAACCCAATGATGGATAAAGAAGCGATGAATCGTTGGTCTGATTGGTTGAAGGACTATCTAACTGTGTACAGAGTCATTTGAACTATGCCCCTTGATCAGATCTCTTGTGGTCTGATTGGTTTAAGGACAATCCAATTTCATACAGTCATTTGAACTCTCCTGTTGATCACACCTTTGAGCAGTAAAAATAAAAAGCAAACTCCCCAGACCAATGTTCAATCTTAAAAGACTGAGCTTGGTCTGGTGATAGCCTGACAAATACAACACCCCATTTGTAATGTTTATTTCACAATCCTAATACACCAATATTTAACTTTCAAATAGCATTATAAAAATGGCCCAAAGTGAGCAGAGGTAGCTGGCATGTCAAAGTATCAACACAGGCAGTTTAGTTAGCCATAAAAAGGTGCAAAGACCAAAACAGATAAGTTGACTATCTAATTTGATATTAAGATCAGTGGCCCAGAAGCCTATACCACAAAGCCAGTTTAGCAAGCCAAATGTTTAAGCTTAGTTTGTGCCAGTCCTGGGTTTTAAGTGCCATTAAAGTGGTTTGGCTTTTGTGTTCCTCTTCATAGTAACATGCTCTACAGCTAACCTGCTCTGGAGCAGTTTGTTCTGGATAAGACACCTCAAACTGAAATTGGACCAAGCCACTGTGAACAAAGTGACACCTCTGATGCAATAAATTGAAGCCCCCAGTTCCCATGCCAAATTAAAAGGTCACAACGTAGCAAAGGGCTTTTAACATTTAGTTAAAATAATTTAGATATTACTTATGTAATAAGACCCTTAATCAAATTACAAATACCCATTGTTGAAGTTAATATAGACTACAGAAAAAGGTCATAATTACCATATTTAGAATAAAAAATAATAATACAAAAAGCTATAAATGTCCACAGGTTAGCCTAAAAGTTCAAGTGTATGTATTAACTAAACTTCATAAGTTTTATTTGCACTAACATAATTTCTTCAAGTTATTTTTAGACAGCTCTTTTCTTGCAGTTTAAACTCTTAATATTAGTCATGTAGTATTCTGCAGAGATAAATTAAGCTCACTGCGTTCACAAGAGGCGAATGTTAGGGTCACTGTTCCCCAACATGTGATTGGCTGTTCACTACTGGAAGTCACATCCAAACTCAGGTTCAAAGCTTGAGTTAACAGAAAGCGTCACAGGACCAAAGCCAGAATAGATTGGTTTTGAGTTGAGACAAACCAATCCCATAACCCTGAGTTTGTGAAACTACCATCATGGTACAGGCCCTAAGTTGCAACTGGAGCTTGGCAAATAGTTCAGGCTTGGGCAGAATCTTGTTTAGTTCAAGACAAAAACAACTTTGGGAGGAAAAACAAAAAAAAACCTTTAGTAGTCTGGCTTAATAAATCAAACTGAGAAGAGTCACAAAAGAGCCGACTGAAAAACAGACACTGAGTTTCAATAAGTTTATTAAACCACTAGAGTCACATGACCAGGTTAACTTCTCCACTAGACACCACAGTTTGCCCACTAGAGACGGCCTTGGTGTTAGCATCTCTCCCTGGAAAAGTAGTGGTAGAATCATGAGGCATTTCAAAAAAAAATAAAAAAAATTCCTGAAAGTTTATAGAAAGCACTCACTTTTCCTAGTGCAGCTTTGCTCACAGGAGCCAGAAGAGGGATGGCACACTGCTGTACTACAGTGGATGAAGATCTAACATAGGGTGAGAAAGGGTTAAGCCACAGTAATAAAAACTAAAGTTAAGGGGTTAAGGCAAGGCTGAGGATCATACGGTTTCTTGCAGAGGAGCCATTGATGCTGGATCCACAAATGTGAACATCTTTACAGCAAAGCGCTTGTAGTGGGTTGGGAACTGAAGACCAGAAGATCCAGGCACAGGAACCAGTGTGGTCAGGTAACGGTCATCCTGGTAAGGGCATCTGAACGGCAAAGAGGCAGTCAGAAATGCCTTGCAGTACACTAGATTGGTAGAGATGGCCTTACTCACCCATCGACCAGAAGGTCCCACTGGGGTAGACTGAGTGGACTGGGGGTTGATGTCGCCCAACAGCGTCCCAGCATTAGGACAATGTTGGGGTCAGTCCTCTCCAAAATGTGCACCTCAACAAACACAGGCTCCCGTAGGACTTTTGTGACCGGATAATCAGCATCACCGTAGTAGGATGTGTATGCCTCATCCCCTGAGGAAGAAAACCAGCTGTTAACCAGAAACTGCTGCAACCAGGAGTTTTAGAAAATACTTCTGCATAATTGGGACAGACACTTACCTTCTGCACAGCCTTTGGTGACACATTGACCATTTGCCAGTCTAAGCTCCACCCTGAGGGGTCCAGGAGCAGCTATTGGTGGGGGTGCAGGAACAGTGTTGACCTCCACAACCAGAGCTTCCACAGAAGTAGCGGAGTACCTACACTGGAAGAGAAGCCTGGACAACAAACAGTGAGCTTAGCATTTATTGAGGATTAACAATTTATGAAAAAAAAGGCACCTACTCAAAATGGCTGTCCCTTGTGATGGAACCAAGTGGTCCAACACCCACTTCATATGAGGAGGTCATTCTGTTCTCATACACCACATATCCACTGTCCTCCTGCAAATAGTAAGTGTTGGCATCCAGTCCATTCGAAGCCATGCAGAACAGAACCACAAGCAGCTACTCACAATCATGCTCGTACCACATGCAGTGACAGGGAACTGGTATATAGCAAAGGAAGGTGTGGATCCCACAGGACTGCAAGCTGGGTCACTTCCACCCAGGAGATGGACTGAATCCAGGCTCAAGCGAGGTAGGGTAACATCTCTAGCCACCACTACCACAAACTGACCATCTCTTATACACTGAACAATCACTGGAACAAGGTACAAGAGCAGGCTATTGCAGAGCAGCAGTTTAACATGAACACCTTTACATTGACTGAACACTCTTACCTGCCTTCCCATAGAAACACTGCTGTCCATTAAAACAGCAGTTGATAGCTTGACACTCAGCACCACTGATACCAGGTGGGCCACACTGAATCTGCTCAATCAGCTACAGCACATTTGTCAAGGGGCTCTGCCTGCGCCACTGGCTGCTTAGGCTGAAACTGCTGAGGCAACTTTTGACTAGCTTGCTGTTGAACCTGCTGAGGAAACTGTTGACTAGCTTGTTGAACTGGCTGTTGAACCCACTGGTCAGTTTTCTGTAACATCAGAGTTTGAGGATTCTGGGGCAGATTACTCCACTGTGGAACTGCATGACAGAAAGTGAAAACCCACACACAAAGTGTCAGCAATTGACCAGCACACCAACTTCCTGCCATTGTTCAACAGCTAGTCACACTGTTTAGATGCTGCGCTTTGGTCTTTTTGTATTCTACAGATTTTGGCTAATTTATGATAATCCCTCCCTCTTCATTAACAGTCATGATTCTCCAGACTTGCACAAATTATAGCTTGCTACCAGAAGATTCTCATTGGTTTTCAGAATTATATACATGTGATGTTTTTTGATTCCAATTAGTCAGATTTGTCATTTTGAAGACAAATAAAAAGGTTATTTTCAGGGGCCTGTACCATGATGGTAGTTTAACAATCTCAGGGTTAGTTTCGAGTTGACAAAACCAAACCATTGTATTAAGGCTTTGTTGATCCCATGATTCTGATCATCAGCTTCCTTTGTCAACTCAGGCTTTGATCCTGAGTTCAGGAGTTTAGCTGTGACATCAGTAGTGAACAGTAGTGACATCAGTAGCCAATCACACGCTGTGGAACTGAGATTCACTTCTCGCGAGACAATCAGTGAGATTAGGCTTGTTTGAGATGCGCTTTGCCTCGACCTGAAAAAAAAGGCGAGATAGGCGGCTGCAGTGAGGGGAGGAGTGAAAAAAGTTCAGGCAAGCCGGACAGTTCTCTCTTCTCGTAGTGGATCAGACACCTGCGAGATCAGTTGCGGATATCGCGGGATTCACACTCGTGCGCTCTGTTGCTGATAAACTGGATGTAATTTAAGTTCTGTTGCTTTTATATGAAAATAAATATTTTGAACAAAGCTTTTGTTATTTATTTCCATTCGAAAGACCTGTTTATCAAGCATTTTTATTTTAATTACATACATGTTTTTATATATTTGTATTAATATGACAACAATCACATAGCCAACAGAGAGATCACACTCTCCGAGAGTTTGAGAATATTCACACATAATTTATACACATATCAGAGTTTTAAAATCAAATATTTTAAAAAAAGAAAAATACATCACGGTTGTTTAAACCAATAAGCATTAAGCTGTGTCGTCAGCAAGTCGTTTCCCATTATGCTTTTGGTCAGCGCAGTCGGTGGAGATCAACTGCGCTCGACTGCAGAATCCGACACATCCGCCTTTCGCTCGTGAGAGATTTTTGACATACGTCAGCATGACATCAGAGCAAGGCCGACCGCCCTCAGACACATTTCTAACCGGCATGCATCTCATGCTGATCACCGGTGATTGGTTCTGCGCAGATTTTGCTCATCTTTAACAAGCCTAACATGTCAGCATCAACATCTGTTGAGGGCTGCAACAACAACTTTTAAATGACAATAAACTGGCCGGACTACTGTTGTCAGTGATATAAGTATTTGAAATTAACATGATTTATTATTGTCTAGTGACATATCAGAGCCATTTTATGATTAATTGAAATACATTTCTTACATACAGTTCCTTTAATATACCATGTAAGGTGCTATGTGCTAGAAATGGGTAAACCACTATCAGTGAGTCTGCCCGTGGGGTGGCGGCACCACCGCTCCAGGCAGTGTCCCACATTGTCCGTCAGAAACATACCCATTGTCCCCCTTTGGGCTCATTAGGAGGTGGTTGTCAGTGATATAAGTATTTGAAATTAACATGATTTCTTAATGTCTAATATCAAGGCCATTTTATGATTAATTGAAATACATTTCTTACATAAAGTTCCTTTAAGCATTTGCCATTTAATTTTTTGGCTGCAGTGTTGTAAGAGTAGTATGTAGTTACAAATTTTGCAACACACTCACAAACCTCCCTTAGCACTTCCCCTTGGGGTAATCCCTGTCGCCAGTTTGAGGTGTTCCACAAGTGGACAAGGGAGGTTTATATGGACAGACCTTTGACTTCTTGATTATGACAGAGCCTGCTCATATGTATTCATGTGGTTTTGTTTCTTTAATACAGTGAATATCGTTTTCTTGATTTATCCCGGAAGAATGGAAGTGAAATGTGCCAACATGCCCATTAGGTGGGGTACATCATAATTCAAAACATAATAATAATTCATAATTTCTGAACATTGATTCACTTTTTTTTTCTCATGGGGCATTGTAACAGTGTTTACTGGAATTTCAACCCGGCTCAGGTTGAATCTGCTGATCTGCTGGTTAGATCAGTGCATTAAAGAACTATCTCGACTCTTAAATAACAGATAGGCCTATACGATTAAAATAATATCAGATTTTTCTCATTTTATATAAACACAAAAAACAGAAAATTAACTTTTGCTATGGTTAAATAAATGTTTAGTGATGTCTTCCAAAGATTATTATATATTTTTTTAATCTGTTTTGATATGGCAACTAGTGCATTTACTAAGTTTCGTCATGTTTGGATGTGTGGAAAGTCTTAAACAATGTGTGTTACAACCACTGTCCTGCTCACCCCAATTGTAAAACGGATTGGACAATTTAGATCACAAACTCCCAGCACATTGTGCATATGCTAACAGTCAATTCTCAAGTGATACAACTAAATGGAATTGGCTTACTTATGCACCAGATATTTGCTTTTGTAAACTTTAATGCAATGTTTCTGAGAGAGAGAGCGAGAGAGAGAGAGAGAGAGAGAGAGAGAGAGAGAGAGAGAGAGAGAGAGAGAGAGAGAGAGAGAGAGAGAGAGAGAGAGAGAGAGAGAGATTCTTCCTGTCAATGTATTTTTTGCAACAGTAATGACAACAGAAATGACAACAGTCAGCTTCAGTGAGCGTATATTAGAGTTTTTCTCTGCAGTACAGCTGGTTAAATGCTTTCTATGGATTCAGTATCTTCTCGTTGAAATGTCTCACTCAGCCTAAAGGTTTTTTTTTTTGTGATTTTTTTTTTTTTTTGTGCTATTATTAGTGGTCAGGAGTCAGCACTTTATTAAACCAGATCATCTGTCTCACTGAGCCGTGCTGTGTGTCTTTGCACAAATACCCACCTGCACATGAAAGTCTCAAACCCCTGAATGTGCAACTAAGTTTTTTGCTGAGTGCAGAAACAGATGAAAGCCCTATCTATCTATCTATCTATCTATCTATCTATCTATCTATCTATCTATCTATCTATCTATCTATCTATCTATCTATCTATCTATCTATCTATCTATCTATCTATCTATCTATCTATCTATCTATCTATCTATCTATCTATCTATCTATCTATCTATCTATCTATCTACCTACCTACCTACCTACCTACCTATCTATCTATCTATCTATCTATCTATCTATCTATCTATCTATCTATCTATCTATCTATCTATCTATCTATCTATCTATCTATCTATCTATCTATCTACCTACCTACCTACCTACCTACCTACCTATCTATCTATCTATCTATCTATCTATCTATCTATCTATCTATCTATCTATCTATCTATCTATCTATCTATCTATCTATCTATCTATCTATCTATCTGTCTATCTATCTATCTATCTATCACAAACATACTGTTGCACTGTCGGTAGGTAGGTTAATCTCATAATCTGTCCATGTCAACAACAACAAAAACCTACCACACAACAACTTTACAAACCTGTTTAAACTTATACACTACTCTAGAAAGCCATATCCTTCTTCACCTTGGGTGTTTATTTCCTAGGACAAACGCTTATGTAATGGGCTTAAAAATAAATCTGGCTTCTGGACATAAGGCTCATGTCAAATTCAAAGCTATGTCATTGGTCACTCTTATGTAATCGAAAGAGGGCAGATTTTTTTTTGTTGCTACATGCTCCCTTTAATCTCTCATGATGTCAATATAAATATCTAAATTTAAACCCTGTCAGCAACCCTGAGAGCATTTGACAAAATACTGACATTTATATTTTAAAAGTAATGTCACAAATGAAGACGTTAAGGACTCATAAGGCCCTATTTAAATTTCGCTCAGGTGCACTCATCCTAATAAGTGTTCTAATCCTAACTAGTTCAACGGCGGAAAAAACAGTTGGTGCACCATACGCATGGTCCAAAAGGGTTGTACCTAGATGTGTTTTGGGCATAACGTGCAATAAACCAATCAGAGTCTCATCTCCCATTCCCTTTAAAAGCCAGTTGCACTTGCACCATGAAGGATTCGCTGTTTACATGGTGGAATTTGAAAGCTACACACGTCTCCAGAGAGGAATCCTTTTATTTTTTATATTTAAAAATGTTTGTGTGCTGCTGCGTGTCCCTGTGTGTGTAATGAGCAGGGTGTATATGTGCTTTGTGCACCCGCCTATAGGCACATATTACTAATCTGCCCTTTAAATAGCACAAAAATACTGCAGTCATTTTTAGTTGCCTCAAAATAGCAAAATGGCAACAATGCACCTGTACATACTTCGTTTTGACGTTTTACACTTCGACGTTGTCCATTTGCTAATTAAACAACATGGCCCTGGATGTAAAATGATATCTGCATCAGCTGAAACTAGCAAAAAACACTTGCGCCGCGCCTGGTGTCGCATTGCGCCGGGTGTACGATATGACCCTTAGAGTTCTAGTTAACTTCCTGATCTTCATTGTTTATAGGGGAGGAAACTGCCCTAAAGGTAACTACTAGGTCAAAAACAAAAGCAATAATGGACATGCAGTAATCTGTAGGCATGAGTAAGGTTTGTGTGTTGGGCAGGTATAAACAGAAGAAGAAAGTGAAGCGTGTTAGAGCAGATCAATACAGATGTTAGACAGGAGCAGACCAGTGCATGGCCTGAGGGGACATGAATGTTCAGCCACAGGCAATTGCAAACACACACACATACACACACACACACACACACACACACACACACACACACACACACACACACACACACACACACACACACAGAGTCAGGATGCTCAGTTCATAGGGCAAGTTCAGTCACACAATGCATTTACATACATTTCAATGAGAACTGGCTGATCTTCACCATTATGATTTTTTTTTATTTGACTCATAAAGGCTGAGGTATTCTTGGACATCTGAGGGATTACAGTTTTTTTCAACTGCTTACACACAAAATTGTTACTTGTCACACAATTTTTAAAACCTGGCACTCAAACACCAGAACCACACACTAAATCTGCAAAACCATACACTAATTTTTGGCCTTTTACTCAGTTTTCAATTTCATTAAACACTTTTTGCAAAACAAAACACACAATTTTCTTTGCAACACAAAAATCTGACAGGAAGTTTCTTGATTTCCTTTTATAAACACAACCAATCAAAATGCCACACTAATTCATCAGTGCCTCACACTAACTCCTCACATGTGCAAACACTTGTTGCTTTACTTAGCAACAACCAATCATAACTTTAGTAGTGGCCTATAAATAGGCCAAAGGTCAAGTAATAGCTTTTGGACAATGGAGGAGACATGTGGAGACATTGATGCTGCCTCCATCCAAGGTTGGATACACCATACAAGAAGGTTCTTTCCACGGTGTCTGGCAAGAGAGAATATAGCATGTGACGTGGATGAAGTATTGTGGCCGGACCCAGCCCGGAGGAGAGATGGAGCCTAGATACACCCAACCATCTCCACATGCAAGCACACACATTATGTTTGTTTTTACACTACATGCTACAACACTACATATTTTTGATGTTTTTTTTTTGTTTTGTTTTTCAAACTGTGTACACTAATACTACATTTACAACCACAAAGAGCAAAAAATAAATAAAAACATAAATAAAAGTTTTGGTTTCAATTTTGCTTTTGTTTTTACTTTATATATTCAACAGCTCTCTCCCAATTACATTCATTCATGTACATGTGAGCTTTTAAAAGAAGAGCTTTAGGTTTTGAATAACAGTGTGTATATGACATGATCAAAAATATAACATTATGGTAAAGGTGTTTACAATGTAAGACAAATGTTTGCTTTTGAAATATGTTTGTGATATTTTGACTGTGTTGTTTCATTTTGAAAGAGATGTGAGGCATTTTGCATCTTGTGTGTGGAATTCTTGAATTTGTGTGTTAAGTTTTGAAAAAAAGAGGAAACCTTTGGAAAATGTGTGTAAGCAGTTGAAAAAAACTGTAATTTAGCAATTTTCAACAGAGTATGAATCACAATTGTTGGCACATTAATTACTTATTTAATGTGTAAGATATTAAATTGTCTCTAGAGATCATTTTATTTAGTTTGCAAGTGGCAATTTTTTTCACAAAAGCATTGTTAAAGGGATAGTTCACCCAAAAATAAAATTTATGTCATTAGTGACTAATGTCGTTCCTCACCCGTAAGACCTTCGTTCATCTTCAGAACATAGTTTAAGATATTTTATATTTTAGTCCCAGAGCATATGCAGTCTATGCACACTATACTGTCCATGTCCAGAAAGGGAATAAAAACATCATCAAAGTAGTCCATATGTGACATCAGTTGGTTGATTAGAATCTCTCGAAGCATCGAAAATACATTTTGGTCCAATAATAACAAAAACTAACACTTTATTCAGCATTGTCTTCTCTTCCGTGTTTCTCAAATAAAGATTCAAACGGCCATGAATCAGTGAATCAATCAATGATTCTGATCGCCAATGTCACGTGATTTCAGCAGTTTGGATCGCGTCAAACTGCTGAAATCACGTGACATTGGCTACAGGATGAGTTGAAATCAAGTTACTGAGAAATATTACCATAATTGTGGCTCAAACTTTCAAGACTTAACAAAAGTGCTATACACTGTAAAAGTAAAAAACTAAATAAAACAAAAAAACATGCAAACCGATTACCTTAAAAACAAGTAAAGTTAAATAGGAATAGTATTTTGTGCTAACAAATGCTTAGTTAGCATAGATCACTTACATAATAGTTCTTGTAACTAAAACTGTAGAGAGTACTTGATCATTTACTTTAGATTTACTCTTTACTTAGTATAGCTATCATTATTGTTACCATTGCTCTCTGTGTGTGATTCAAGCACGGTCTACTGTAAGATATTGTTACAAATTTAGAGGGATTATATTAACTCAATTAAAAGTTTCACAAGGTGTTCATGACATAAGTGTTCATTTTAACAATCATTTACAAGTGCCCAACCAAATGGAACACTGATCACCATAATGGTGAGTTTTTATTCATTTTTTGATTGACAAAATTGCACTCAAACTTACTTGGGTTTTCTGTGTAAACAAGGTATAGTATGTGAATAGTACAGATTCCTATATTTTTGTAATTAAGTTAAGACATTAAGTAAAGTTAACTAAAAAAAGTGTTAGAATCACTGTTGGGTTTTACATTGAGTATTATAGCTTATTATTGGTGAATATTACTTTGCTAATAACATAAAATGATACACTATATACGTGATATACTTTACAATAATTTAAAAGTATCGTAACAATAAACATATAACAGCTTAAATTGAGAAATTGTTAAAATAATAATTAAACATTGTTTAATGTCTTTGTAATGGGGTTCTTTGATGGGAAGGAAGGAGGCGGGAACCGGCAAACGTTCAACAAACTTTCTAATTTCAAAATAAATAAACAAAACGAAAGCAAACCGCGGGCAGCCCCTCACGGACGACTGCCCACACACACATAACAAAACTCAACATAAAATCCAGGCCTGGTCCTCTCTTGTCTTCCGCTGCCTTTGCTCCTTCTTTTATGCTCCCGTCACATGGCCACGAGACGAGACTCGTACTCATTACCACTCGTCACCGGCCCGCTCTCGCGGTCCCTCGCCTCGCTGCTTGCCAGAGTCTTACTGAAAACTTTCCTACTGTTCACAATATAAATGTTGCATTGTGATGCATCCCTCTCTGCAAACCATTATCAGTTATGAAATGAACTTTGTGATGTTCTTTGTTCTGGAGAATATAAAGTGTAGAGTGTGAGGGTGTACTGCATCATTATTTCAGCCGGTGGTATCATTTACTGTATGAGTGTGTTGGTGGTAAAATATAGCAGAGTCCTTAGAGAGAGAACAACAAAGCAGAGAGGGCGAGTAACAAAGCATCAGGGTCATGTTTTTGTACTCTGTGAATTATGTCTGTGAGCTAGTTTGAAACCACCTTAACATCTTAATTTATTTCAATGTAAGAACAGAAAGAGAGATATGTGAGGTTTTCTGTGCAACTGCACAGATATTAAGGTTAGTTTCATAGTTGCAGATAAGGCTGCTCAAGAAATATTGTCATTGTCTCCCAAAATAAAGAACTGAACCACCTATACGAGGCGTTTGTAATTCGAATCCCATTATACGTCACCAGAAAATACATTTGCATGGCCACATATACAGGTCCTTCTAAAAAAAATTAGCATATTGTGATAAAGTTCATTATTTTCCATAATGTAATGATAAAAATTAAACTTTCATATATTTTATATTCATTGCACACCAACTGATATTCCAACAATATTACAGATTTTTTATTGTTTTAATACTGATGATTTTGGCATACAGCTCATGAAAACCCAAAATTCCTGTCTCAAAAAATTAGCATATCATGAAAATGTTTTTTAAACGAGCTATTAACCTTATCATCTGAATCAACTAATTAACTCTAAACACCTGCAAAAGATTCCTGAGGCTTTTAAAAACTCCCGGCCTGGTTCATTACTCAAAACCGCAATCATGGGTAAGACTGCCGACCCGACTCTGTCCAGAAGGCCATCATTGACACCCTCAAGCGAGAGGGTAAGACACAGAAAGAAATTTCTGAACGAATAGGCTGTTCCCAGAGTGCTGTATCAAGGCACCTCATTGGGAAGTCTGTGGGAAGGAAAAAGTGTGGCAAAAAACGTTGCACGAAAAGAGGTGACCGGACCCTGAGAAAGATTGTGGAGAAGGACTGATTCCAGACCTTGGGGGACCTGCGGAAGCAGTGGACGGGGTCTGGATTAGAAACATCCATGCACCGTAGAATCCATCCACCGTGCACAGGCGTGTGCAGGAAATGGGCTACAGGTGCCACATTCCCCAAGGTCAAGACACTTTTGGGCTACAGAGAAGCAGGACTGGACTATTGCTCAGTGGTCCAAAGTACTTTTTTTGGATGAAAGCAAATTTTGCATGTCATTCGGAAATCAAGGTGCCAGAGTCTGGAGGAAGACTGGGGAGAAGGAAATGCCAAAATGCCTGAAGTCCAGTGCCAAGTATCCACAGTCAGTGATGGTCTGGGGTGCCATGTCAGCTGCTGGTGTTGGTCCACTGTGTTTTATCAAGGGCAGGGTCAATGCAGCTAGCTATCAGGAGATTTTGGAGCACTTCATGCTTCCATCTGCTGAAAAGCTTTATGGAGATGAAGATATCGTTTTTTCAGCACGACCTGGCACCTGTTCACAGTGCCAAAACCACTGGTAAATGGTACTGTGCTCAATTTGCCTGCCAACTCTCCTGACCTCAACCCCATAGAGAATCTGTGGGATATTGTGAAGAGAAAGTTGAGAGACGCAAGACCCAACACTCTGGATGAGCTTAAGGCCGCCATCGAAGCATCCTGGGCCTCCATAACACCTCAGCAGTGCCACAGCCTGATTGCCTCCATGCCACGCCGCATTGAAGCAGTCATTTCTGCAAAAGGATTCCCGACCAAGTATTGAGTGCATAACTGAACATAATGATTTGAAGCTTGACTTTTTTTGTATTAAAAACACGTTTCTTTTATTGGTCGGCTGAAATATGCAAATTGTATTGAGATTTTGGGTTTTCATGAGCTGTATGCCAAAATCATCAGTATTAAAACGATAAAAGACCTGAAATATTTCAGTTGGTGTGCAATAAATCTAAAATATATGAAAGTTTAATTTTTACCATTACATTATGGAAAATAATTAATGCACACAGATAATAGATGCACACAGGGTCAGACGGTCACAAGACGATGACGACGAACACAGGGACCTAGGTGGATAACGTGGTGAAGGTGCTCCAATGCCGTTAATGATCCAGTGAAGTGCTTGAAACCCGGTGCTGAGTGGATACAACCAGACGGCAGCACAAGAACGGGCAAACTTCAGGGACCGGGAACAGCACACGCGCACGCACGCGCACGCGCACACACACACGCACACACACACACGCACACACACACACACATAGAAAGGAACCACAATGATCTGACAACATGAGACACCAGTTACTGAACATATACAGACACACACTGATGATAACCAGCTGGCGCTGCTGATAGTGACCACGCCCACAGACAGTTCACAAGACGAGAGAGAGACAGCGGATTCATAAACCGTGACATATTTGAAAGCTAAATATGTTAAATATTGGTGAAATAAACACTTCAAATGGGGTGTTCTATTCAGGCTATCACCAGACCAAGCTCAATCTTTTAAGGGTGCTTTCACACCTGCCTCATTTAGTTCGGTTGAATCGTACTAGAGTTCGTTTCCCTCTTTGGTGCGGTTCGTTTGGTCAGGTCTGAAAGCAGCAATCGCACTCGGGTGCGCACCAAAAGCGGACCAAACAAGCGTACCGAGACCTCCTTGAAGAGGTGGTCTCGGTACGATTTCAAACGAACTCTGGAGCGGTTTGTTTGTGGTGAGAACGTGATCCGACCTCGAACAGAACCAACTGCAAAAGTACTGATCATTTTTGGACTAAACCAGCTGCCGTAGTTAGCTGCGCTGACATTGTGTGCACGATATTACCTGATAGATCGTTGGCAATATTTTCGGAAGATGAGCATGTCAAGAGTTAGTAATTAATGCACGCCCCCGCTTGAAGTGACGAGCGATGCGCTCGCCGTCTGCAGTGCATTAGAGCGTTGTTTTCATGTCGCATCCGCGCTTCATTATAGAAATGTTTTGTTTGCATACTGTGGTAAATACACACCGTGTAGTAGATTATGGCCAGGGACAAAACCAGCCCGTCGTCTCTCCATAGTGTTATTATAGTTTGCTGGCTTTGCGTCTTCTGTTGGAATTTTCCCACATGTAAATTCTGACCAATCGAAAAGCAGTTTAGGAAATACGCCATGGCCAATGAGTGATGTGGATGTTGTCACGTGCCTGCGTTTTGGTTCGTTTCAACTGGTTCGGACCAAAGCAATCAGTGTGGTGTGAAAAGGAACCAAAAAAGCTGAAATTGCAACAATGTATAATTGTTTGCCCTTGGTTCGGACCAAATGAACCGAACTAGATATGTGAAAGCACCCTAAGACTGAACATTGGTCTGGGTCATTGGTCATTAGTCTGCTATTTACTGCCCAATGGTGTGATCAACAGGAGAGTTCAAATGACTTTATGAAATTGGATTGTCCTTAAACCAATCAGACCACAAGAGAGCTGATCAAGGGGCATAGTTCAAATGACTCTGTACACAATTAGATAGTCCTTCAACCAATCAGACCAACGATTCATCGCTTCTTTATCTGTCATTGGGTTAAACCCACCCATAGCACGGCAGGTGGATAAGCCGGTTTGTGATTGGTCCCCGCAAATTTGTAACAGAAGCAAGTTAAAAGTATGTACAGGTTTCCAGCCTGAGCTGTCCATGATTTGTCACATCATTAAAGGATTAGTTCATCCAAAAAATAAAAATTAGCCTCTGATTTACTCACCCTCAAGTTATCCTAGGTGTATATGACATTCTTCTTTCAGACGAATAAAATCACAGTTATTTAAAAAAAAATGTCCTGGCTCTTCCAAGCTTTATAATGGCATTGACTGTCCATAAAAGTGCATCTATATCCATCATAAAATGTATACACACGGCTCTGGGGGGTTAATAAAGGCCTTCTGAAGCTAATCGATGCGTTTGTGTAAGAAAAATATCCATATTTAAAATGTTATAAAGTAAATTATCTAGCTTTCGGCCAATCGCCTTTCATATTCATTTTCATTACAACAAAATGATTTATAACATTTCTTTAAAATAATAAAAAATGACCAAAGCCCTTGTAACCTTTCTTTAATGCACCTTTAATGTCTTTAATACACCTTCAGTTTTGTAACTACAAACACAAAGTAGATACAGTGGAGTGTTCTTGCTACTTCCCAGTTTTTCAGCTGGTAATGCTTAACCTAATCCCGTCCGAATAGGGCTTTACTCTGTGAACCTAACCTGGGGCCTGTACCATGAAGCTGGTTAAGCTAGCTAGCCAGATATGTTTAGGCTTAGTTTGTGCCAATCCTGGGTTTTAGGTACCATTAAAGTGGTTTGGCTTTTAGCTGTGTTCATTGCCACGGTAACTTAAGCTCCACGGCTAACCTGCTCCAGGGCAGGTTATGTTCTGGATTAGAGATCTCAAACTGAAATTGGGCCAATCAGCTGTGAGTAAAGTTACACACCTCTGATGCAATAAAGTCACTCCCCCTGTTTCTGCTCCAAATTAAAGGTCACTACATAGCAAATGGTTTTTAAAGACTAAAGCGTCTGACTTTTAACAATGCTTATTTATAAAAAATAATAATTTTGAATGATTTAGATATAATTAATGTAATTATTATACCCTTCATCAATTACGTATTTATCATTTTAGTTAATCAATCATTAATAGGCACTTTGTTAAAATTAATATAAATAGCCTACATAAAGTCATATAAATAAGCTTTAAAATCAATAAATAAAACTATTTAAAAAAGAAGCTTACTGAGCTTAAATGAAATATAATCAAATCAAATAAACTAACTTCATAACTTTTACTTGCATTGACGTATACTATTTTTTTCTTTAAGTTGTCCTCTTTCATAGACAGCTTTTCTTCTTGCTGTGATTTAAAAAAAAAAATATATATATTTTAACTCTTAATATTTTTCAATCACGTAATATTCTGCAGAAGAGAGAAATTAATAGGCTTGTTTGAGATGAGCAAAATCTGCGCAGAACCGATCACCGGTGATCAGCGCAAGATGCATGCCGGTTAGAAATGTGTCCGAGGGCGGTCCGCCTTGCTCTGATGTCATGCTGACGTATGTCAAAAATCTCTTGCGATGGCCAGGCGGATGTGTCGGATTCTGCAGTCGAGCGCAGTTGCTCTCCATCGACTGCGCTGAGCAAAAGCATGATGGGAAACGACTTGCTGACGACACAGCTTAATGCTTATTGGTTTAAACAACCATGATGTATGGTTCTTTTTTTAAAATATTTGATTTTAAAACTCTGATATCATGTTTTTATGTGTATAAATTATGTGTGAATATTCTCAAACTCTCAGACAGTGCGATCTCTCTGTTGGTTGTGATTGTTGTCATATTAATTAAAATATATAAAAACATTTATGTAATTAAAGTAAAAATGCTTGATAAACAGGTCTTTCAAATGGAAATAAATAACAAAAACTTTGGGTGTCTTGTTCATAATATTTATTTTCATATAAAAGCAACAGAACTTAAATGACATCCAGTTTATCAGCAACAGAGCGCACGAGTGTGAATCCCGCGATATCCGCAACTGATCTCACAGGTGTCTGATCCACTACGAGAGGAGAGAACTGTCCGGCTTGCCTGCACTTTTTTCACTCCTCCCCTCACTGCAGCCGCCTAGTCTCACCTTTATTTCAGGCGAGGCAAGGCGCATCTCAAACAAGCCTAATCTCACTGCTTGTCTCACGAGAAGTGAATCTCTGTTCCACAACGTGTGGTTGGCTGTTCACTGCTGATGTCACAGCTAAACTCCTGAACTCAGGATCAAAGCCTGAGTTGACAGAGAAAGCTGATGATCAGCATCATGGGACCAACAAAGCCTTAATACAATGGTTTGGTTTTGTCAACTCAAAACTAATCCTGTAACCCTGAGTTTGTTAAACTACCTTCATGGTACAGGCCCCAGGCCCCTGGACTAAAGGACATAATTGGAATTAAAAAAACATCACATGTTTAATTTAGAGAACCAATAAGAATCTTCTGGTAGCATGAGCTCCCGTTTGGGCAAGTCTGGAGAATCATGATTGTTAATGAAGAGGGAGGGATCATCGTAAATTAGCCAAAATCTGTAGAATACAAAAAGACCAAAGCGCAGCATCTAAACAGTGTGACTAGCTGTTGAACAATGGCAGGAAGTTGGTGTGCTGGTCAATTGCTGACACTTTGTGTGTGGGTTTTTACGTTCTGTCATGCAGTTCCACAGTGGAGTAATCTGCCACAGAATCCTCAAACTCTGATGTTACAGAAAACTGACCGGGGGCTTCAACAGCCAGTTCAACAAGCTAGTCAACAGTTTCCTCAGCAGGTTCAACAGCAAGCTAGTCAAAAGTTTCCTCAGCAGTTTCAGCCTAAGCAGCCAGTGGTGCAGGCAGAGCCCCTCGACAAATGTGCTGTAGCTGATTATGAGCAGATCCAGTGTGGCCCACCTGGTATCAGTGGTGCTGAGTGTCAAGCTATCAACTGCTGTTTTAACGGACAACAGTGTTTCTATGGGAAGGCAGGTAAGAGTGTTCAGTCAATGTAAAGGTGTTCATGTTAAACTGCTGCTCTGCAATAGCCTGCTCTTGTACCTTGTTCCAGTGACTGTTCAGTGTATAAGAGATGGTCAGTTTGTGGTAGTGGTGGCTAGAGATGTTACCCTACCTCGCTTGAGCCTGGATTCAGTCCATCTCCTGGGTGGAAGTGACCCAGCTTGCAGTCCTGTGGGATCCACACCTTCCTTTGCTATATACCAGTTCCCTGTCACTGCATGTGGTACGAGCATGATTGTAAGTAGCTGCTTGTGGTTCTGTTCTGCATGGCTTCGAATGGACTGGATGCCAACATTTACTATTTGCAGGAGGACAGTGGATATGTGGTGTATGAGAACAGAATGACGTCCTCGTATGAAGTGGGTGTTGGACCAACTGGTTCCATCACAAGGGACAGCCATTTTGAGTAGGTTTTTTCTTTTGCATAAATTGTTAATCCTCAATTAATGCTAAGCTCGCTGTTTTTTTGTCCAGGCTTCTCTTCCAGTGTAGGTACTCCGCTACTTCTGTGGAAGCTCTGGTTGTGGAGGTCAACACTGTTCCTGCACCGCCACCAGTAGCTGCTCCTGGACCCCTCAGGGTGGAGCTTAGACTGGCAAATGGCCAATGTGTCACCAAAGGCTGTGCAGAAGGTAAGTGTCTGTCCCAAGTATGCAGAAATATTTTCTAAAACTCCTGGTTGCAGCAGTTTCTGCTTAACAGCTGGTTTTCTTCCTCAGGGGATGAGGCATACACATCCTACTACGGTGACGCTGATTATCCGGTCACAAAAGTCCTACGGGAGCCTGTGTTTGTTGAGGTGCACATTTTGGAGAGGACCGACCCCAACATTGTCCTAATGCTGGGACGCTGCTGGGCGACATCAACCCCCAGTCCACTCAGTCTACCCCAGTGGGACCTTCTGGTTGATGGGTGAGTAAGGCCATCTTTATCAATCTAGTGTGCCACAAAGCACTTCTGACTGCCTCTTTGCCGTTCAGATGCCCTTACCAGGATGACCGTTACCTGACCACACTGGTTCCTGTGCCTGGATCTTCTGGTCTTCAGTTCCCAACTCACTACAAGCGCTTTGCTGTAAAGATGTTCACATTTGTGGATCCAGCATCACTGGCTCCTCTGCAAGAAACCGTATGATCCTCAGCCTTGCCTTAACCCCTTAACTTTAGTTTTTTTATTTCTGTGGCTTAACCCTTTCTCACCCTGTTAGATCTTTATCCACTGTAGTACAGCAGTGTGCCATCCCTCTTCTGGCTCCTGTGATCAAAGCTGCACTAGGAAAAGTGAGTGCTTTCGATAAACCTTCAGGAACCATGATAATTTTAATTTTTTAAAATGCCCCTCATGATTCTACCACTGCTTTTCCAGGGAGAGATGCTAACATCAAGACCGTCTCTAGTGGGCAAACTGTGGTGTCTAGTGGAGAAGTTAACCTGGTCGTGTGACTCTAGTGGTTTAATAAACTTCTTAACTCCGTGTCTTTTTTCAGAGTCTGCTCTTTTGTGACTGTTTCAGGTTTAATTTTAGGCCAGACTACTAAACCATATATCTTTCTCCCAAAGCGGAGCTTGTCTTGAATTAAACTAGTTTCTGCCCAAGCCTGAACTTTGCCAAGCTCCGGTTGCTAACCTGGGGCCTGTACCATGATTGTAGCTTTTCCAACTCGGGCTTACGGGATTGGTTTCAAGTTGAGACGAGCCAAACAATTCAGGTGTTGTTGGTCTCGTGATGCTGCTCATCTGCTTTCTGTTAACTCAGGTTTGGCTTTGACATCAGTAGTGAACAGCCAATCACATGTTGGGGGACCAGTGACCCTAACATTCACTTGAGAAAATAAGCTCACTGCTTTCACTTCTGCAGAACATGACTAGGCAAGTTTATTTATATAGCACATTTCGTACACAATGGCAATTCAAAGTGCTTTACATAGAAAGGAATTAAAATAGGGATAAATGCAGAAGATAAAACATACAATGTAAAGAGAATTAAAAATAGTGATGCTAATCAAAGAAAGGAACAAAGGTAAACTAAGTTATATAAAGAATTTTAAAAATGCATAGATAAGGTGCACTCAGTTGGCCGTACAGTGCTCATTCAGTAAATGCACAGCTAAACAGATGTGTTGTGTCTGGATTTGAATGTGGCTACTGTTGGAGCACATCTGATCTGTTCAGGAAGCTGGTTCCAACTAATATTAGGAATTTAAACAAATTTACACAGCGAGAAAAGAGCTGTCTAAGGACAACTTGGAAACATTTTACTATGTTAGTGCAAGGCAAATTTGTTTTTTTTAGATGCTCCTTTGTATGTTTTTTTTTATTTATTTTTTATATAGTCTATCTTAAGTGCCTTTTAACTATATGTAATTGCTTAAGGGTATAATTAGTGATATCCAATTTATTCTAAATACAATTTATTTAAAGCCAGACACTTAAAGGGATACTTCACTGCCTTTTCATATTAAACTGTTATTCCCTTAACTTAAACGAGTTGATACATACCTCTCTTGTCTCAGTGCGTGCACTTAATCTCTGACACGCAGTGACGATCTGATAGCATTTAGCTTAGCTCCTTAAGCCCAGTTCATTCACTATGGATCCAAACAGAGATCAAGTTAGAAGTACCAAACACCTCCACATTTCCCCTATTTAAATAGTTACACGAGTAGTTGAACGATCAAGTATGGTGACAAAATAAAACGTGGCGCGTTTCTAATCAGATTAAAAAGGAGAACTATAATGTATGGCGGAATAGCACTTCTGAGAGTACTTCGGCTCGGCGCAGTAAAAAGTCCCGGCCGAAACATCTTCCCTCACATCTCCCTATTGACAGAAATGAGAGAGTGAGGGGGAGGTGTGAGGAAAGATGTTTCGGCTGGGACTTTTTACTGCGGCGAGCTGAAGTACTCTCAGAAGTGTTAATCCGTCATACATTATAGTTCTCCTTTTTAATCCGATTAGAGAAGTACATCGTTTTATTTTGTCACCATACTTGATCGTTCAACTACTCGTGTAACTATTTAAATAGGGGAAACGTGGAGGTGTTTGGTACTTCTAACTTGATCTCTGTTTGGTACCTTAGTGAATGAACTGGGTTTAGTGGGCTAAGCTAAATGCTATCAGATCCTCACCGCGCGTCAGAGAGATTAAGTGCACGCACTGAGATGAGAGAGGTATGTATCAACTCGTTTTAGTTAAGGGAATAACATAGTTTAATATGAATAAGTGGTGAAGTAACCCTTTAACATCTTTAAAAACCATTTGCCACGTGCTGACCTTTTAATTTGTACTAGAAACCTGGGGCTTAAATTTATTCCAACAGAGGTGTGACTTTCTCATGGCTGATTGGTCCAATTTCAATTTGAGGTCTCTTCTCCAGAATAACCTGCTCCAGAGTGCATTAGCTGTGGAGCATAAGTTGGTATGAAGATGAACACTGCTAAAAGCCAAACCACTTTAATGGCACTTAACCCAGGCTTAAACAACTGGCTAGCGAAACTGGCTTTGTGGTATAGGCTCCTGGTCCACTGATCTTAATATCAAATTAGATGTTAAACATGTCCGTTTTGGTCTTTGTGCCTTTATGGCTGGGCTAACAAAACTGTCTGTACTGATACTTAAGCATACCAAATACCTCTGGTCACTTTTGGCCATTTTTACTATGCTATTTGAAAGCTAAATGTTAAATATTGGTATATTAGGTTTGTGAAATAAACACTTCAAATGGGGTCTTCTATTTGTCAGGCTATCACCAGACCAAGCTCAATCTTTTAAGCCTGAACATTGGTCTGGGGAGTCTGATCTGTATTTTTACTGTCCAAAGGTGTGATCAACAGGAGAGTTCAAATGACTGTATGAAATTGCATTGTCCTTCAAACAATCAGACCAACGATTCATTGCTTCTTTATCTGTCATTGGGTTAAACCCACCTATAGCACGGCAGGTGGATTAGCCGGTTTCTGATTGGTCCCTGCAAATTTGTGACAGAAGCAAGTTAAAAGTATGTACAGGTTTCAGATCAGGCTGGGTTTATCCATTCTAGTCTTCTATGATATTTGTCGATAGCCTGGATGCCAGCCGAACTTAGCCCCGCCCACACATTTTTTAGGTCGGGCAATTCGGTCTGGCCTTGCTCCATAGAGGAGTAATTATCCCCGAACAGAAACTGTTCGGACCAATGAAATCATCAAGGGCGGGCTTTAGACGATGACGGACAGATGATAAACAGTAACGTAATCATGCACGTCATCAAAGGGGCTTGGATTATATTTGTTTGAATCCTAAACGGAGAGCTTGTTTGTATATGCATTCACCTTCACAATTTCTCTCAGAAATGATGATCATGTTGGGTAAGTACTCTGTGTATCATTAAATTATTTTACAACACTGGCAAAGATCGTGTTTTCCAGCCTGATTTCAGGCAACTACTAGGGGGGTTCTCCGGGGAAAAAAATGGCATTTGGGGGTTAAAAGGTGTCTTATTTTGGCAAGGTTGCCTGCTAAAATTCGCACTCATGGGTCTATATATCACATAATAGTCGCTTCAACCCGCGGACATAGAAAAGAACCCGTGGAAAAAGCGCGGACTTGGCAACACAGTGCAGTTGAACTCTGTTGACATTTGACAATGCGTCGCTTCGTTGCTCTGATTGGTTGTTGGTCTATCCAATTGATGTCTTTCCTGGTTCGGTTGAAACACGCCTCATAATCACACCCCAATGGAGCAGTTTCAGACTCATATTCTGACTAGAATTGAGTATGACAGTAGGCGTTTCTCAATGTCAAGGAAGGATCCTCGGAAGCCAGAATTCTAAGGATGCTACGTCATCGACATCCGACGAAGGACTGTTCCAATGCCGAGGATCCTCGGAATTCAACCAAGGACTGAGTCCTTCGTTCGAAAAATATGTCATATACAGGAAAGGATGCATATGAGTAGCCTTCGCGCACTTCGCGTTCTCAAATCACCCACAATCTTATGCACGCAGCTTTGCTATCAGACGTTCCCGGAGTCGGACTCGGAGCGTGAACGGGGCAAATATGCTTGTATCGGGGTTTGTAGATGGGAAGGAAGGAGGCGGGAACCGGCAAACATTCAACAACATTATAATAGCCCCCTCACGGGCGACTGCCCGCACACACATAATAAAACATAAACAAACCATAACATAAAGTCCAGGCCTAGTCCTCTCTCATCTTCCATGCTCCTCCAATTATACTCCCGTCACTGCCGTGAGCCGAGACCGGTGTGTGATCAGCTGCTGCTCATTATCACTTCACCGGCCCGCTCTCACGGACCCTCTCGCTGATTGCCACAATGCTTTTATTTACGTTTAAGTAAAGTTTAACGTTTAAATACCGGTACAAATTACTACTGTATTGATATTAAAAAAATACAAATAACGTTACACTTAACGTTATTGATGGCCAACGGACCTTTTCACTGACGAAATGACGCAATGACGTGCACTTGCTAGCCTGGTCCATTTACGTGTTCTCCGAATGCTAAAGAGGAGCCTCGCCTAGCCTCTGAAGGAAGTGACTTTGAAGGATCCGTCCTTCCAAGGAAGCATCCTTGACATTGAGAAACGCCTCATGTCAGGCTAATTTGTCCATGATTTGTCCCATCATTAAAGGATTAGTTCACTCCAAAAAATGAAAATTAGCCCGTGATTTACTCACCCTCAAGTTATCCTAGGTGTATATGACATTCTTCTTTCAGACTAATAATCAGAGTTATTTAAAAAATGTCCTGGCTCTTCCAAGCTTTATAATGGCATTGACTGTCCATAAAAGTGCATCTATAGCCATCATAAAACGTATACACACGGCTCTGGGGGGTTAATAAAAACCCAGTAAACCCAGAGTTTCTTTCGCTCTCCTCCCCCTCTTTAAAGCACCAGTGGTGTTTAAATATTTTGTTCATTAATGCTGCACAAATGCGTTTCTTACTGAGTATTTTTTCTTACGCTATTGCCAAATAATTTGCAAAATAAGAAAAATGCACTTAAATTATTATTATTATTATTATTATTATTATTATTATTATTATTATTATTATTATTATTATTATTATTATTATTATTATTATTATTATTATTTTCTTTCAGGAAACAAGTTTAAATACTTGTTGTTTTTCTTATGTAGTCCTAGAACATGCCCACTGATTTAAGAATCTTTAGACATTTTGACTGGAAATTACAAGACAAAAGAAAAGCATTTATTTTTTAATTTATTTTGCAATACAGGTTAAAAACAGGATTTTTTGCTTGCTATTTCCACATTATTTTTTTAATGATAGTCTTCTATATAATATCAGGGATGCAGAGCATATTAGCAAGGCCGCTGTATGCAGACAGGTAAGGAAAGTTTGTCATACACCACTGGTGTTAAATAAACACAAATTATTCACAATTTATTTGGTCATCTTGATTTGCTAAATACAAAAGCAACAGTTCTTTTTTCCTGTCTGTTTTAATATTCATTGTTAATATTCTCCCTCCATCTCCTCTTCTTCTGTCAGTGGTGATGAAGGCCCTCCCATCAATTTGTGGCCTCTTCCTCCTTGCTGTTGGCCTGAAGTTAAATGTTCATTTCATTATCCAAACTCGCAAATGTAACTGGTTGGATTAGAGAACATTATGTGAAAAGAGCATTAGACTGAGGAAAAAGCTACTGCACATTGAAATAGACACTGAATGGTATTTATTTGATATGTCAAAGTGATGAGTCCTACACCTATGAACCTGCTTAAAGCTTTACCTGATTAAATAATATTTTTATACTTGAACCTCCTTATTGAAACAGGCCCCTGGACTAAAGGACATAATTGGAATTAAAAAAACATCACATGTTTAATTTAGAGAACCAATGAGAATCTTCTGGTAGCATGAGCTGCCATTTGGGCAAGTCTGGAGAATCATGACTGTTAATGAAGAGGGAGGGATCATCGTAAATTAGCCAAAATCTGTAGAATACAAAAAGACCAAAGTGCAGCATCTAAACAGTGTGACTAGCTGTTGAACAATGGCAGGAAGTTGGTGTGCTGGTCAATTGCTGACACTTTGTGTGTGGGTTTTCACTTTCTGTCATGCAGTTCCACAGTGGAGTAATCTGCCCCAGAATCCTCAAACTCTGATGTTACAGAAAACTGACCGGTGGGTTCAACAGCCAGTTCAACAAGCTAGTCAACAGTTTCCTCAGCAGGTTCAACAGCAAGCTAGTCAAAAGTTTCCTCAGCAGTTTCAGCCTAAGCAGCCAGTGGCGCAGGCAGAGCCCCTTGACAAATGTACTGTAGCTGATTTTGAGCAGATCCAGTGTGGCCCACCTGGTATCAGTGGTGCTGAGTGTCAAGCTATCAACTGCTGTTTTAACGGACAGCAGTGTTTCTATGGGAATGCAGGTAAGTGTTCAGTCACTGTAAAGGTGTTCATGTTAAACTGCTGCTCTGCAATAGCCTGCTCTTGTACCTTGTTCCAGTGACTGTTCAGTGTATAAGAGATGGTCAGTTTGTGGTAGTGGTGGCTAGAGATGTTACCCTACCTCGCTTGAGCCTGAATTCAGTCCATCTCCTGGGTGGAAGTGACCCAGCTTGCAGTCCTGTGGGATCCACACCTTCCTTTGCTATATACCAGTTCCCTGTCACTGCATGTGGTACGAGCATGATTGTGAGTAGCTGCATGTGGTTCTGTTCTGCATGGCTTCAACTGGACTGGATGCCAACATTTACTATTTGCAGGAGGACAGTGGATATGTGGTGTATGAGAACAGAATGACGTCCTCGTATGAAGTGGGTGTTGGACCACTTGGTTCCGTCACAAGGGACAGCCATTTTGAGTAGGTTTCCTCTCTTTTTTTTTTTTTTTTTTGCATATTGTTAATCCTCATTAAATGCTTAGCTCACTCTCTCTTGTCCAGGCTTCTCTTCCAGTGTAGGTACTCCGCTACTTCCGTGGAAGCTCTGGTTGTGGAGGTCAACACTGTTCCTGCACCGCCACCAGTAGCTGCTCCTGGACCCCTCAGGGTGGAGCTTAGACTGGCAAATGGTCAATGTGTCACCAAAGGCTGTGCAGAAGGTAAGTGTCTGTCCCAAGTATGCAGAAGTGTTTTTTTAAAACTCCTGGTTGCTGCAGTTTCTGGTTAACTGCTGGTTTTTTTTCCTCAGGGGATGAGGCATACACATCCTACTACGGTGACGCTGATTATCCGGTCACAAAAGTCCTACGGGAGCCTGTGTTTGTTGAGGTGCACATTTTGGAGAGGACCGACCCCAACATTGTCCTAATGCTGGGCCGCTGCTGGGCGACATCAACCCCCAGTCCACTCAGTCTACCCCAGTGGGACCTTCTGGTCGACGGGTGAGTGAGGCTATATTTATCAATCGCGTGTGCTGCAAGGCACTTCTGACTGCCTCTTTGCCATTCAGATGCCCTTACCAGGATGACCGTTACCTGACCACACTGGTTCCTGTGCCTGGATCTTCTGATCTTCAGTTCCCAACCCACTACAAGCGCTTTGCTGTAAAGATGTTCACATTTGTGGATCCAGCATCAATGGCTCCTCTGCAAGAAACCGTATGATCCTCAGCCTTGCCTTAACCCCTTAACTGTTGTTTTTATTTCTGTGGCTTAACCCTTTCTCTCCCTATGTTAGATCTTCATCCACTGTAGTACAGCAGTGTGCCATCCCTCTTCTGGCTCCTGTGATCAAACCTGCACTAGGAAAAGTGAGTGCTTTCTATAAATGTTCAGGAACCATGAGACTTTATTTTAAGTGCCTCATGATTCTACCACTGCTTTTTCAGGGAGAGATGCTAACATCAAGACCGTCTCTAGTGGGCAAACTGTGGTGTCTAGTGGAGAAGTTAACCTGGTCATGTGACTCTAGTGGTTTAATAAACTTCTTGAAACTGCCTGTTTTCAGAGTCTGCTCTTTTGTGACTGTTCTAAGTTTGAAATTGGGCCAGACTACGAAACCATTTATCCTTCTCCCAAAGTTGTGCTTGTCTTGAACTAAACCAGTTTCTGCCCAAGCCTGAACTTTGCCAAGCTCCCGTTGCTAACCCTGGGGCCTGTACCATGATGGTAGCTTTGCAAACTTGGGGTTACGGGATTCGTTTCAAGTTGAGACGAGCCAATCAATTCAGGTGTTGTTGGGCCCCTGCTGCTGCTCATCTGCTTTCTGTCAACTTGGGCTTTGAACCTGAGTTTGGCTGTGACATCAGTAGTAAACAGCCAATCACATGTTGTGGAACAGTGACCCTAACATTCACTTGGGAAAGCAGTGAGTCTCTTCTGCAGGACACATGACTTATATAAAGAATTTAAACAAATTTACACCGCAAGAAAAGAGCTGTCTAAGGACAACTTGGATACATTTTACTATGTTAGTGCAAGTAAAATTTATGACTTTAGGTAATACTTAGTCTTGACCACTTAAGCTCACCTAAGGTCATTTTTAGTTTTTTTTTTTTTTTTGAAAGCTCATTTGTATGACTTAGTCTATTTTAACAGTTTGTTTCATTACAGATTTGCAACAAACTTTTGCGTTTTTTTTTTTTTTTTTAAATGTCAATTTTTAAAAACTATTGCGACAACAGTGTTTCCATAGCTGCAGTTATGCGACAAACCTATTTTCCTCTTGCAATGTCACTCCAAACTGATGGCACCTATGTTGGTAGGTTTGTATAAGGAGATGTTATCCATGCATTAATGGCAAGGAAAGACCCTTGTTACTTAAGCAGCATGGTGGTGTGTTTGTCAGATCTGCTTTAAGGGGTGGGTTAAAGAAACCAGCCTAACTAAACTAAATAGGCTACATTCAGGCCTAAACATTGGCTGGTAATATTTTAATTTATATGTTGATTATGAAAAGTGAGCAGCATGAGTAAGATACATAAGATTTGCAATATGTTTGAGATGGGAAGTCACATGATTTTGACCACTTTGAGTTTTATTTTCTACAAAAGTCTTAAATGATTTAGTTTTGTAAAAATTGTATTTTTATTTTAATCTAATCTATTTCATCAATTAATTGCCTTTATATGAAATAAGAAACAAATCAAGATCGTCTGGAATGTGTGTAGCTGGCCTGTTTACTCTGCCTTTCAGTAAGGTTGACGCTATAGCTCTTTCTGTTTAAGTACATTTCTTGAATATATGTCTTAATATATGGACAATGGACGACACAACCATTGTAGGCCTGATCTCAGACATTGATGAAACACAATACCGCATGGTGGTGGACCAAGCTGTAAATTGGTGTTCGAACAATGACCTCCAGCTCAACACAGCCAAAACCCAGGAATTCATTGTTGACTTTAGACGTAGGCCATTTCCTAAAACACCAATACAGATAAATGGCAATTCAATCACCATCACTGACTCCTTTAAATTCCTAGGAACACACATTAGCAATAACCTGAAGTGGAAAACTAATACTAATCAAATCATTGCAAAGGCTCAACAAAGACTTTACTTCCTCAGACAGCTTAAAAAATACCGGATCAGACATCAGCTCCTTGTTCTGTTCTATTCCGCTATCATCGAGTCCATCATTACATCATCAATAACAGTATGGTATGGTAGCACAGATAGCCAAACAAAGAAAAAACTACAGCAGACTGTCAACAAAGCATCCAAGATCATAGGGAAACTACTGCCTTCAGTCGATTCACTCTACACATTTCGGACTGTAAAGCGGGCAAAGGAAATCATCTCTGACACCTCACATCCAGCGAACCACCTTTTTCAGCTCCTTCCTTCAGGGAGGCGCTACAGGTCACTATCTACCAAGACCAAACGCTTCACAAACAGCTTTTTCCCCATAGCCATCAGGACTCTGAACTCCTCTCTTTAGTTTAGTTTTTTTCCACTCATACACTACGCATGGTCATGTACCCACTGTATTATTACATGTTGTGAAGTGTATTGTCTATTTTTGTCTGTAATGTATGATGATGTAGAGCTTAAACATACTGTACCGAAAAAAAAATTCCACCGGCATTGTCGTGTGGCTAAAATAAACAATCTAATAATCTAATCTAATTACAGTAGGCCTATATATTATTTGTGGTTGCACCGGGTTCCATCATTACTAGGTTAATGTTACGCCACTGACCTTATTAAGAGAAAATGTATGTCCTTTTAACTACATTATGGCTGTGTCTCAATTCAGGGGCTGCATCCTCCTAAGGCCGCATTTGAAGGGCGATTGCGTCACCGCAGAGCGACAAGGCTGTCTCAATTCGAAGGAGCCTTTAAATGTGGCCTGCCGTCAGTGTTGCCAAGTCCGCGGTTTTCAAGCCGAATTGGGTTACTTTTAAGTTGTTGCCGTGGGTAAAAAATATTTCCACGGGTTGATTTTTCACCCCTGTAAGTACGATTTCGGCGCTCCACCATCCCCAAACGCACAAATCCAGGGGAGAATTTGGCCGCTCGATGGAGAAAATTGCATTGGGAGTTTTGGGTTAGTTTTGTTGCAGAGACCTGGCAACCCGGAACGCGAAGGATAGAACGGATTCTTCGCAGCCTAGCCCATCACACGGCAGAGGAATACAATAAATGTAAGTATTGTGTTTTAATTTACTCAAATAACCAACGAAACGTGTTAACCTGGGGTCTTTATTTCTTAACGTGAATTTGACACCTGCGTTACCACTGCGGCTTTATCCTTAGGTGATCTGATGTAATATTTTGTTTTGTTTTATGGAGCAGTTAGCAGACAGCTTTATTAAAATAAGGGCAGCAAATTAGTGTTTATTTACCCGGTCGAAAAACTGGGCCAGTGTGGATTGACACTGATCACTCTGTCGGGGTTTATTCTGCGATAACAACAGGCTGGGTGTACATTATCCCTTACTTAGTTATAGCCCCCCTTATCCAGTTGATAATGCAATAGTCTAAAATCAAAGCTGTGTCTACAAATGTTTTAACCAAATTTGAGTATCTAGAAATATGATTTCTGGAGTAATTTGTATACATGTATAATACATGTACATACAAAATGTATAGCTGCATCATATATTTAAATTCCACCCCTGCCTTGCAGGTATACAAAAAAAATTGGGGAAAAAAAAAAAAAAAATACATGTATGCAAGTTACTAGACACATCTTTGCTGACATGTATTGCTGTTGTGTTTCTTGTTTTTAACAGGAATGTTTATTTTCTCTGCATTAGGATTGCAAGTGTCCTGGGGCAGGTGAGGGAGTGGAAAACTTGGCCATGGTTTGTCAATCAATCAATCAATCAACTTTATTTATATAGCGCTTTTACAATCACGATTGTGTCAAAGCAGCTTCACAGTGTCAAACAGGATAATATTGCGACAAAATTAGATTTGGCTGTACAGTCGTACTGGAGAAAACAGTGATGTTATCAGCTTATTTTAATTTATCATATAGCGACAATGTTGGCAGATCAGTATTATAGTTTATAGAATTAAATAAGACCTAATTCATATATTTTATTTGTATAATAAGTTGAATAACTTTAATCATATTTTAGTGTCCCCAACTGAGCAAGCCAAGCCAAAGGCGACAGTGGCAAGGAACCAAAACTCCATCGGGGCATGATGGAGAAAAATAAACCTTGGGAGAAACCAGACTCAGTCGGGGTGCCAGTTCTCCTCTGGCCTATTAACACACCGTGTAAGATTATTATTCTGGCAACCTTACAGGTCGGAAATCATATTAGATCGGATTATTCAAAATTTTCAGGGTATCACGGAAGAGACAGATTTATTTAGGATGGGGCGTCAATTACACAAGAGTATGAATACATGAAAGATCGGAATTATTGCGCCGAAGACGGGTTTTGAGCATGTCGTGCCAGTGAGGCAAATTCGGAGGAGACACCATTTGACACGGCTCAACAGACACTCCAGGATGCGTTGGTCATGTCCAGGCAGGTCCACCATCCGATCCGGACAGGGCCCAGATCCGGGATAAACCTCGGGATAAACAGAGAGACTAACATTAGCGTAGATGTCACTCTTTTTATGATGTAACGAGTACATCAGGTGTTATGGGAAGTGTTCCCGGTTCCGGCTGACCTAGTTAATGCAGCCTAACAATCAGTCAATTGAATTGAATAATGAAAGTTAAAAATGTTCTATGTGTATGCCATAGTAAAGAGATGTGTTTTTAGTCTAGATTTAAACTGACAGAGTGTGTCTGCTTCCCGAACAATGCTAGGAAGACTATTCCACAATTTAGGAGCTAAATAGGAAAATGATCGACCGCCTGCAGTTGATTTAGATATTCTAGGTATTATCAACTGGCCAGAGTTTTGAGACCGCAATCGACGTGATGGGGTATAATGCGTTAAGAGCTCGCTTAAGTACCGGGGAGCTAAACTATTTAGTGCTTTGTAAGTAATAAGCAAGATTTTAAAATGTATGCGATGTTTAATAGGGAGCCAGTGCAGTGTTGACAGAACTGGACTAATATGATCATACTTCCTGGTTCTAGTAAGAACTCTAGCTGCTGCATTTTGGACTAGCTGGAGTTTGTTTATTAAGCGAGCAGGGCAACCACCCAGTAGAGCATTACAATAATCTAGCCTTGAGCTCATGAACGCATGTACTAACTGTTCAGCATTTTGCATTGAAAGCATGTGCCGTAATTTAGATATATTTTTAAGATGATAGAATGCAGTTTTACAGATGCTAGAGACGTGGCTTTCAAATGAAAGATTGGTATCAAAGAGCACACCCAGGTTCCTAAGTGACGACGAGGGCTTGACAGAGCAGTCATCAAGTGTTAGACAGTATTCTCGGTTACTACTTGTGGAGCTTTTCTGTCCAATAATTAAAAATTCAGTTTTATCTGAATTAAGTTGCAGAAAATTACTATTCATCCAATTTTTTATATCAGCTATGCATTCTGTTAATCTTGTGAATTGGTAGGTTTCATCAGGGCGTGAGGAAATATAGAGCTGAGTATCGTCAGCATAACAATGAAAACTAACGCCATGCTTCTTAATGATATCTCCCAGTGGTAGCATATACAGGGTGAAAAGCAACGGTCCTAACACTGAGCCTTGCGGTACCCCATACCGAACTTGTGATCGTGACACGGGTTTGTCCTCATGAATGAGGTGTTGGGACAGGCATTCTAACCCCCCTGTCCTCATGGCATCCACTCCTGAGGACCATGGGTGTCGTTCGGCCCATTTCAGGGGAATTCAGCTTTTATTTTTAAATAAAGTTATTTCTCTGCATTGTTTATTTTTGTAATGCAAATTAAACTTTTAAAATGAAACCAAGAGATTTTTTACATATTTGTCAGGCAAGTTTTGTAAATGAAATCAATTATTCTGTCGGCTACATTTATTTTTGTCATGTCAATTAATTTGTAAATGAAACAATAAATTGTTCTAAACATTTTTATTTACAGTACGTGTTTACAAGATAAGTTACGTTTAAGATGGGAAAAACTAAATAAAATGTTAAAGGTCCCATTCTCTGCGTGTTTTTTAAGCTTTGATTATGTTTACAGTGTGCAATATAACATGAATTCATTTTTCGCGTGTAAAAAAACAGTATTTTTCACACAATTTACTTATCTGTATACCTCTGTTTTCTCTGTCCTAAAAACGGCCTGATGATTTCCTTGTTCTATGAAGTCCCTCCTTCAGAAACATGTAACGAGTTCTAATTAGGCCAGCACTTCCCGCGCTGTGATTGGACAGCAGCTTAGTGCACTTTGCCCGGAAAGGTCCCGCCTCTTACCATAACGGGGAGATACGCGCGCTCAATGTTATTGCAAAAATGTCTATATTGCCTTCTCAATTTGAGTCGGAATCAGACCCGGAGAATATAGAAGAGGATCGATTACAACCTGCTCAGGAAAGACTTTTGCTGGATGTTTCAGAATGGTAAGCTGTCTATTCAGTAGTTTAAACTGATCATAACAAACACCAACAATCGATGGTGTCTGAATGAATTACTACACTTTTATATGCTAAGTTTTTCGGATTAGTTTCAATTACCATCTAACGTTAGTTAACAAAGCTAAACAGCGTTGCACTTTGTGTCATGAGTTACATAAACTGTTAAACGGACCAACTTAAATAATAAAATACACTTACCGGTTGTGGTCCATAAACAACGCCTTCTCCAGACAAAGAGGGAACTGCGTCATCTTTTAAGAATAATCTTTCTGCGAATCCGGCATTAAACTGATTGAGATTGAGGAAGCAGTCCTCAGCAAAATGTGCTGCACATAGTTTTAAATTGTGATTATAATTTTCCGGAACCGAGTTAACAATAAACTGTAGCCATTGATCTCTACGTACATCGTCCGTGGGAAGGCCAAACAAAGGTGATTTGACTCCGGGATGAAAATAACAGCGTTTCAATGGCAGGACGACAAACACAATCTACAAAAACAACGCTTCCTATTCTCGACCTGCGAAAGCAAAAGGACAACGCCCCCGAATTTGCATGTTCTTGCGGGCGGAGGGTTCGTCAACAGACGGTTTTAGTTGTGTCATTAAAGCAGGAAGTGCAGAGGTGTAGTCCAAACCGGCCGTTCACTGTAGGCTTTGAAAGAGAACCTCTGTTAAATAAAATGTCTCGCTTGGCATTGAACTTTGAGCTTTATAATTTTACAGGTATTATTTATGCTCTAACAGCAACATTACACACTAACTAAAGTTTGAAAGATGGAATCGCAAAGAATGGGACCTTTAAATGAACTGTACATAAAAAAATAATGGAAGGAAGGGTTTTATGTAGACTTTTATTGAGCTGGGCAGGGAGACCCTGGATGGGCTGCACAATAGAGACCCTGGTAAAGCCTCTGTCAGCGGGACATCATCTGGGATCAGTGCATATTTCCACCTGTCCAACAGGTTTGCAGTGCTGACTCAGTCGACGGCTGCCATGTCGCTAAGATGTTTTCAGAAAGAGTGATGAATAAATTAAATTAACTTACATCCTCAAAATCAAACCATAACATATTTTAACATGCATAACTGTTCTATGAGCTGAACTCTGCAGGACAGTGGCCCTCCAGGACCAATGGTGCCTATCCCGGATCTTGAGACATATTTTAGTGCATTTTATTTTTGGATTCTACAATGGTCATATTTTTTAAACAATATCAAAATATCCATGTATAAAAAGTCAGTTTTTCATTAAACTACAATATTTGCCTCTGAGATGAAGTTTAAACTCAAATACAGAGTAAATCTATTTTGTTGCAGCATTTGTAATGTTTAGCAACTGTGACAGCTGCCGTTGAAGAGTAGCAGTAACAAACTGAACTGCCTAACACCAAACAAAACAACTAAAGATGTTCACTTCCGTCCATTTATGTACATAAAGAGTATAAACTATATAAACTCGCATATTTGGTTACATATTAGTCAACATTTGAACATTTATTGCATTTTTTAGAATGTATTTATCATTAGATACATTAGATTAGGCTACTGGAGTAAATTGAATCCCAATGCTTACGTTACATTTATGTGTAATCTAGCTTTCTTTAAAAAAAGTCTGACGTCGCGGCACGCAATGAATTTTGGGGTTGGCAAGGCTGCGAAGCATCCATCCCAGTATCCTTCGTTTCACGGGAAAAGAAGGACGCATTTGCAGGCGTTATTTTGAAGGAGCCTTCGAAGGACCTTTGAATTGGGACAGCCTTCGTCACGCCGCGGTGACGCAATCCACTATACCTTCCACTGTAAAGTCTCGTTGCATCCTTTTAAGACCATGTAGGCCACGCACTTCGAAGCCCTTGAACTGGGACACAGCTTATATCTTGTTAAGTTGTTATTACGACACAATTGAGTGGCAAATATAATAGGCTATATAGGCTCTATGTTGCAGCAATGCGTCACCGCACCTGTAAATTTGCAAAAACGCAGTTTTGCGAAAATGTCCTTTTTCGAATTGCCTGAAAAACCACCTCATGAGAGCGTAAAAACGTTTTTGCGATATATGGGAGTTTTTGCGAAATTGCCGGGTTTCCATTTGGGTGTATTTTCAATTCGCAATTTCAATTTGCGCATTTTGCAGGGTAATGGAAACGCGGTTACTGACTATTAACTAAAATTATATGTAATTGATTAAGGGTATAATTATTGATATCTAAATATTTTTAAAAGCCAGACTCTTTAGTCTTTAAAAACCATTTGCCATGTAGTGACCATTAATTTGTAGAAAGCTGGGGCTTAAATTTATTGCAACAGAGGTGTGACTCTCACGGCTGATTGGTTCAATTTGAGGTCTTATCCAGAATAACCTGCTCTGGAGCACTTAAGCACGCAAAGTACCTCTGGTCACTTTTGGCCATTTTTACAATGCTATTTGAAAGCAAAATATGTTCAATGTTGGTATATTATGTTTGTGAAATAAGCACTACAAATGGGGTCTTCTATTTGTCTTGTCAGGCTATCACCAGACCGACCTCAATCTTTTAAGACTGAACATTGGTCTGGGTAGTCTGCTCTGTATTTTTACTGCCCAAAGGTGTGATCAACAGGAGAGTTCAAATGACTTTATGAAATTGGATTGCCCTTAAACCAATCAGACCACAAGAGATCTGATCAAGGGGCATAGATTAAATGACTCTGTACACAATTAGATAGTCCTTCAACCAATCAGACCAACGATTCATCGCTTCTTTATCTGTCATTGGGTTAAACCCACCTATAGCACGGCAGGTGGATAAGCCGGTTTGTGATTGGTCCTCAAAAATCTGTAACAGAAGCAAGTTAAAAGTATGTACAGGTTTCCAGCCTGAGCTGCTGGGTGAAATCAAATTGCGGGCAGATCAGGCTGGGTTTATCCATTCTAGTCTTCTATGATATTTGTCCATGATTTGTCACATCATTAAAGGGTTAGTTCACCCAAAAAATGAAAATTAGCCTGTGATTTACTCACCCTCAAGTTTGCCTAGGTGTATATGACATTCTTCTTTCAGACTAATAAAATCAGAGTTATTTAAAAAATGTCCTGGCTCTTCCAAGCTTTATAATGGCATTGACTGTCCATAAAAGTGCATCTATAGCCATCATAAAATGTATACACACGGCTCTGGGGGGTTAATAAAGGCCTTCTGAAGCTAATCGATGCGTTTGTGTAAGAAAAATATCCATATTTAAAATGTTATAAAGTAAATTATCTAGCTTTCGGCCAATCGCCTTTCATATTCAATTTTGGGAAAAGTGTAGCACCCGCGCTTCTCACAGTTCAAAAAGCTTAAGCTATGCCTGACAATCGTAACTGGTGTGCAGTGCCGTCAGTCCCTCACGATGGCCGACAGCATAGACATTTGCACAATTTCAAAAGTTGGAACACGAAAAATCACATTCAACACAACCACGTAACCCTAAATAGTGTGAATTATTGGGTTTACATTACACGTTTTACATGTTTCAGTAAATTTGCTCGTTTAAAAATCAGCGCTAATGACCTCGGCCTATAGCTAATGAGAGAAAGGCCATAACACAAAAATAGCTCACCCAACACACAGAGATTAAATCTAAAATACATTGTAGAATTATAGTTTATCAATAAATTGTATAGTTGTATAGTTGTACTTAAACATAGTTAGAGACCACATATGTTTGACACATTTGTCTGCAATTCAGAGTTGGACAGTAACTAACTTTGTGAGTATCTGTACTTTACTTAAGTATAATTTTTTCTGGTAACTTATGACTTTAACTTCACTACATTTGAAAGACAAATGTTGTACTTTTTACTCCACTACATTTCTATCAAGGTCGGAAGTCATTTCTGTCACAGCTTTGAAAGTCAGTGGATGATTTTTTTCACATGACGACAACAAGGTTACAGTGGTGCATAAAGGAAAGTTTGCTTCTCTCTCACATGAGCTCTTTCTGAATATGTTTGTGTTGTTTACTGGGCACAAACCCATGCGAGCCTTGAAGAGGAGTTTCACCAACACGATAGGCTTGTTTGAGATGCGTCTTGCTTCGCCTGAAATAAAGGCGAGACTAGGCGGCTGCAGTGAGGGGAGGAGTGAAAAAAGTGCAGGCAAGCCGGACAGTTCTCTCCTCTCGTAGTGGATCAGACACCTGTGAGATCAGTTGCGGATATCGCGGGATTCACACTCGTGCGCTCTGTTGCTGATAAACTGGATGTCATTTAAGTTCTGTTGCTTTTATAGCTATGAAAATTAATATTATGAACAAGACACCTAAAGTTTTTGTTATTTATTTCCATTTGAAAGACCTGTTTATCAAGCATTTTTACTTTAATTACATACATGTTTTTATATATTTTTATAAATATGACAACAATTACATAACCCACAGAGAGATCGCACTGTCCGAGAGTTTGAGAATATTCACACATAATTTATACACATTAAAACATGATATCAGAGTTTTAAAATCAAACATTTTAAAAAAGAAAAATACATCACGGTTGTTTAAACCAATAAGGATTAAGCTGTGTCGTCAGCAAGTCGTTTCTCATCGTGCTTTTGCTCCCCGCAGTCGGTGGAGAGCAACTGCACTCGACTGCAGAATCCGACACATCCGCCTCGCCATTGCGAGATTTTTGACATACGTCAGCATGACATCAGAGCAAGGCGATGCGCAGACCGATCGGCGGCTGACTTGAAGCAGTGCATGCCGGTTAGAAATGTTGTCCGACTTGAGACAGCGCCGACAGCACGTGACTGTGACGTATGTCAACAAAGTACCGCGAGAGCGATTCGAGAGCAGCCGGCTGATGCAGCCGCTGCAGATTCTCAAGGGGGACTGCAGGTGAATGCAAGAGCTCTGATGACGACACAGCTGATCCACGATTGGCCGATTCGCCGTATGACAGTGATCACGTGCGTTTTGTGTTTATTCTAAAACCTTACGTTATGCTAATGCTCACAAATCATTTATTTATAACAGTAAAACCTCTTTTCCTGTAGTCGCGATGTTATATCATCATGTTTATCAAACTAAAACTGATAAAAACCGCTGACAACACTTCATTGATAGTGTTTGTTTATATGTTGAACATTAATCTTGTCCAAATAGACGCTTTATTGTACATAAAGTATTGAATGAAAATGTCATTTGAAACATCTGTGTATTTGAGAAATATTGCATTTATTTAACTTCAGCTGTGATAAAGTTTGCAAACGCAGTGCAAGCATCACCATGGGAAGCAGAAAGTGTCCGACTTCACGTCTCTGTTTGGGCAAGTCTGGAGAATCATGACTGTTAATGAAGAGGGAGGGATTAACGTAAATTAGCCTAAATCTGTAGAATACAAAAAGACCAAAGCACAGCATCTAAACAGTGTGACTAGCTGTTGAACAATGGCAGGAAGTTGGTGTGCTGGTCAATTGCTGACACTTTGTGTGTGGGTTTTTACTTTCTGTCAAGCAGTTCCACAGTGGAGTAATCTGCCCCAGAATCCTCAAACTCTGATGTTACAGAAAACTGACCGGTGGCTTCAACAGCCAGTTCAACAAGCTAGTCAACAGTTTCCTCAGCAGGTTCAACAGCAAGCTAGTAAAAAGTTTCCTCAGCAGGTTCAGCCTAAGCAGCCAGTGGCGCAGGCAGAGCCCCTTGACAAATGTGCTGTAGCTGATTATGAGCAGATCCAGTGTGGCCCACCTGGTATCAGTGGTGCTGAGTGTCAAGCTATCAACTGCTGTTTTAACGGACAGCAGTGTTTCTATGGGAAGGCAGGTAAGAGTGTTCAGTCAATGTAAAGGTGTTCATGTTAAACTGCTGCTCTGCAATAGCCTGCTCTTGTACCTTGTTCCAGTGACTGTTCAGTGTATAAGAGATGGTCAGTTTGTGGTAGTGGTGGCTAGAGATGTTACCCTACCTCGCTTGAGCCTGGATTCAGTCCATCTCCTGGGTGGAAGTGACCCAGCTTGCAGTCCTGTGGGATCCACACCTTCCTTTGCTATATACCAGTTCCCCATCACTGCATGTGGTACGAGCATGATTGTGAGTAGCTGCTTGTGGTTCTGTTCTGCATGGCTTCGACTGGACTGGATGCCAACATTTACTATTTGCAGGAGGACAGTGGATATGTGGTGTATGAGAACAGAATGACTTCCTCGTATGAAGTGGGTGTTGGACCACTTGGTTCCATCACAAGGGACAGCCATTTTGAGTAGGTTTTTATTTTATTTTTTTTGCATAAATTGTTAATCCTCGATTAATGCTAAGCGCACTTTGTTGTCCAGGCTTCTCTTCCAGTGTAGGTACTCCGCTACTTCTGTGGAAGCTCTGGTTGTGGAGGTCAACACTGTTCCTGCACCGCCACCAGTAGCTGCTCCTGGACCCCTCAGGGTGGAGCTTAGACTGGCAAATGGTCAATGTGTCACCAAAGGCTGTGCAGAAGGTGAGTGTCTGTCCCAAGTATGCAGAAGTATTTTCTAAAACTCCTGGTTGCAGCAGTTTCTGGTTAACTACTGGTTTTCTTCCTCAGGGGATGAGGCATACACATCCTACTACGGTGATGCTGATTATCCGGTCACAAAAGTCCTACGGGAGCCTGTGTTTGTTGAAGTGCACATTTTGGAGAGGACCGACCCCAACATTGTCCTAATGCTGGGACTCTGCTGGGCGACATCAACCCCCAGTCCACTCAGTCTACCCCAGTGGGACCTTCTGGTTGATGGGTGAGTAAGGCCGTCTTTCTCCATCTAGTGTGCTGCAAGGCACTTCTGACTGCCTCTTTGCCGTTCAGATGCCCTTACCAGGATGACCGTTACCTGACCACACTGGTTCCTGTGCCTGAATCTTCTGGTCTTCAGTTCCCAACCCACTACAAGCGCTTTGCTGTAAAGATGTTCACATTTGTGGATCCAGCATCAATGGCTCCTCTGCAAGAAACCGTATGATCCTCAGCCTTGCCTTAACCCCTTAACTTGAGTTTTTATTTCTGTGGCTTAACCCTTTCTCACCCTATGTTAGATCTTCATCCACTGTAGTACAGCAGTGTGCCATCCCTCTTCTGGCTCCTGTGAGCAAAGCTGCACTAGGAAAAGTGAGTGCTTTCTATAAACTTTCATGAGAATTTCATTATTTTAAGTGTCCCTCATGATTCTACCACTGCTTTTCCAGGGAGAGATGCTAACATCAAGATCGTCTCTAGTGGGCAGACTGTGGTGTCTAGTGGAGAAGTTAACCTGGTCATGTGACTCTAGTGGTTTAATAAACTTCTTGAAACTGTCTGTTTTCAGAGTCTTTTTTTTTTTTTTTTGTGTGTGACTGTTCTAAGTTTGATTTTTGGGCCAGACTACAAAAGCATTTATCCTTCTCCCAAAGTTGTGCTTGTCTTGAACTAAACCAGTTTCTGCCCAAGCTTGAACTTTGCCAAGCTCCAGTTGCTAACCTGGGGCCTGTACCATGATGGTAGCTTTGCAAACTCTGGGTTACGGGCTTCGTTTCAAGTTGAGATGAGCCAAACAATTCAGGTGTTGTTGGTCCTGCTTTCTGTTAACTCAGGCTTTGAACCTGAGTTTGGCTGTGACATCAGTAGTGAACAGCCAATCACATGTTGTGGAACAGTGACCCTAAAATTCACTTGGAAAAGCAGTGAGCTTATTTTCTCTTCTGCAGAACACATGACTAGTATAAAGAATTTAAACAAATTTACACAGCAAGAAAAGAGCTGGCTAAGGACAACTTGGATACATTTTACTATGTAAGTGCAAGTAAAATTTCTGACTTTAGTTAATACTTAGTCTTGACCACTTATGGGTCCTTTATTTTTTTTCCTTAAATCCTTTGTGACTGTCCCTGTCAGACTGTACGAACATGATCCCTGATGTAAGTCATGTCACACTGTAAGATCTCAGTTGGCATTAATGTCAGACTGCGCGATAGTTAAGGCGTGCTAAAAACGGACGCGCGCAAGAGAACTCACCCGGAGCTTTATATCATCAATGACTGAGTTGGGTGACAGTGAGCTGCATTACACGCGGGACTGAAATGCTGGTTACAAAGAATTTCTAGCTCTCGTTTTGGTCATAGTTTGTCTTGAAAAACTGAGATATTTGACTGTCGTCATAGAAGTCACACCGCAGGATTCTGTGCCAAATCTTCTGACACTGTCAGAATTTCATCTCAGGTAAAATTTGATTGCAGTGCTCATTAATGAACTGCCGGTGAAAATGTCAAACTAACGACCAAAGACGTCAGATTTTAGCCTAGGATCTGAGGAATATTTTAGGATTTGCTAAATTTGTCTCAGATGACCAAATTGTGGGCAAAATCGCAGTGTGCACCCGGCTTTAGGCTCACTTATGGACATTTTTATAGCTTTTTTTTTTTTTTTTTGAAAGCTCATTTGTATGAATTTCTTAGTCTATTTTAACAGTTGTTTCTATTACAGATTTGCAACAAACTTTTGCGACTCTCTTAAATGGTAATTTAAAAAAACTTGCAAAATGACCGCGTTTCCATAGCTGCAGTTATGCGACTAAAACAAATTTTCCTCTCGCGATTGTCCATCCAAAATGATGGCACCTATGTTGGTAGGTTTGTCCATCCCATCCACCCCACTAGCCATTATTTTTTTATTGGAAGGAGATGTTATCCAAGCATTAATGGCAAGGAAAGTCCCTTGTTACTTAAGCGGCATGGTGTGTCAGATCTGCTTCAAGGTCTTCATCATAATGTGGCATTTCTGTGTTTAGAATCCAGTATTCCTGTAATTCTCTTGTCTTTTATGAGTTTAATAAAGAACTCTCTCGTCTTCTCTCCAAACAAACTGTCATCTGTAAAGAATGATTGACTATTACGTGCGCCAGGTTGATGCATATAGAGAAGAGCGAAATGTTTGACTTTGCATGGTAACTCAAAGGCTTTCGTTATTTTGGCTAGACTTTTTGTTTGTTGGACATATTAACTGATTTTAGAAATGCTTTGGAAAATAAATTGGCATTTAATAAACTTTTTTTTTTTTTAAATGAAGACTGTTTGGAGTGAGTGCATGCAAAATAATTAGTTCCCTGAGTCCACAAATAAAAGTAGACAGTTTATAGTTTATAATTGTCTTGAACTTATCTCTATAGCTAAAAATCACAGAGTATTGTGAGTTGTTTCTGCTGTCTTAAAGTAAGCAGGAACAAATGAGACAACGTCTGCGCTTTTATCGGCCGTGGGTTAAAGAAAACAGCCTAACTACAAAACTAAATAGGCTACATTCAGGCCTATACATTAGCTTGTAATATTTTAATTTATATGTTGATTATGAAAAGTGAGCAGCATGAGTAAGATATAAGATTCGCAATATGTTTGAGATGGGAAGTCACATGATTTTGACCACTTTGAGTTTTATTTTCTACAAAAGTCTTTCTTAAAAAAAGGATTTAGTTTTGTATAAATTGTATCGATATTTCATCAGTTAATTGCCTGTATATTAAATAAGAAACAAATCAAGATCGTCTGGAATGTGCGTAGCTGGCCTGTTTCCTCGGCCTTTCAGTAAGGCTGACGCTATAGCTCTTTCTGTTTAAATACATTTCTTGAATATATGTCTGTTACAGTAGGCCTATATATTATTTGTGGTTGCACCGGGTTAGCCTAGAAATCTAGACGCACCCTAGCGGCATCTTGATGTGGGTCTGGCTTGTCAGGCTACCGGTTTCCATCATTACTAGGTTAAAGTTACGCCACTGTCCTTATTAAGAGAAAATATTTGTCCTTTTAACTACATTATATCTTGTTAAGTTGTTATTACGACAATTGAGTGGCAAATATAATAGGCTATATTAGCTCTATGTTGCAGCAATGCGTCACCGTACCTGTAAATGCGAAAAAAACGTTCCCATTGCAGTTTTGCGAAAATGTCCTTTTTCGAATTGCCTGAAAAACCACCTCTTGAGAGCGTAAAAACGTTTTTGCGATATATGGGAGTTTTTGCGAAATTGCCGGGTTTCCATTGGGCGTATTTTCAATTCGCAATTTCAATTTGCGCATTTTGCAGGGTAATGGAAACGCGGCTACTGACTATTAACTAAAATTATATGTAATTGATTAAGAGTATAATTATTGATATCTAAATATTTTTAAAAGCCAGACTCTTTAGTCTTTAAAAACCATTTGCCATGTAGTGACCATTAATTTGTAGAAAGCTGGGGCTTAAATTTATTGCAACAGAGGTGTGACTCTCACGGCTGATTGGTTCAATTTGAGGTCTTATCCAGAATAACCTGCTCTGGAGCACTTAAGCATGCAAAGTACCTCTGGTCACTTTTGGCCATTTTTACAATGCTATTTGAAAGCAAAATATGTTCAATATTGGTATATTAGGTTTGTGAAACAAACACTACAAATGGGGTGTTCTATTTGTCAGGTTATCACCAGACCAAGCCTGAGCTGCTGGGTGAAATTAAATTGCGGGCATCAGGCTGGGTTTAACCATTCTAGTCTTCTATGATATTTGTCCATGATTTGTCCCATCATTAAAGGGTTAGTTCACCCAAAAAATGAAAATTAGCCCATGATTTACTCATCCTCAAGTTATTCTACACTGTAAAAAATTAATTAGAAAAAAAGTTACCTGGTTGCCTTAACATTTTGAGTTCATTGAAATTAAAATTTTGAGTTAATACAATTAACATTTTTTGAGATTCGACAACTTTTATTAAAATAGCATTAAAAGATTTTGTAAGCATATTGGGTAATTGTGTGAGTTTTATTTCTGATGACGCAGTGTAACATACGAAATAGTGCTATTTTCATGATTTATCACATTTTTTTATGTGGTTTAGATAAAATAATATTATGAGTTTCTATTTATTAAACAAATTTCCTTCATTGTATCAACTCAAATTTTTAATTTCAATAAACTCACAATTTTAAGGCAAACAGGTTACTTACTTTTTTACCGACATTCTTCTTTCAGACTAATAAAATCAGAGTTATTTAAAAAATGTCTTGGCTCTTCCAAGCTTTAAAAGGGCATTTATTCTCCATAAAAGTGCATCTATATCCATCATAAAACGTATCCACACGGCTCTGGGGGGTTAATAAAGACCTTCTGAAGCTAACTGATGCGTTTGTGTAAAAATAATCTCCATATTTAAAATGTTATAAAGTAAATTATCTAGCTTTCGGCCAATCGCCTTCCATATTCAATTTTTGGAAAAAGTGTAGCGCCCGCACTTCTCGCCGTTCAAAAAGCTTAAGCTATGCCTGACAAGCGTAACTGGTGTGCAGTGTCGTCAGATGTAGCGTAAGCATTTTGAACTGTGAGAGGTGCTGGTGCCACACTTTTTCCGCTGACAGGTTTTGGGATTCAAAACCTGCTGAGTGAAATGTGTTCTGACTGAAAATGACCTACAGCCAAAGAGGGAGGCAGCAGGTTCAGGAAGGAGTTATAGACCCAGATATCGGTATTTTAATAGATATATTTACAATTATATCAAACAGAAACAAAGCACACATATATATATATATATATATATATATATATATATATATATATATATATATATATATATATATATATATATATATATATATATATATATATATATATATATATATATATATACACACATATATTCATCTACATATATTTGACCCCGCCTGTGAAACCCCGGCTAAAGTCGCAAAATTTAATTATGAGATTTTGATCGTCAAAGTGTCATAGCCATAAAAATGGCGCAAATAGGTAATTTGTGTTTATTGCTGTAAATGATAAATTATACCAAGGGGTTGGAGATACAATACTCAATTTTTTATTCATAACATTATAAATACTGAAATGAGTGATTTAATTGACACTACACTTTATACTTTTGCATAAAAAAAAATATCGGATGCGGGCTCTCTAAACGTCGATTTTAATCATCTCAGGGGGTTTTCATCACAACAAGACCAGCTGATTCATACGGTAGATTGGTTCAGGAACTTATTTTTTTTTTTACTATCCCTCTCTTTATTTTTACTCCAGTACTGTACTTAATGTAGCCCAGTAAAATAATTCAAGTTAGAGATTTTCTACTGAAATGTAATAATTAATTTATATATTAATGACTTTTTCCATGGATATTTAATTTTATTAATAAAGTTACACAAATAATTTCAATTAATTGACTTGGTAATTGTTGCTACAATTAAGCTCTTGTACCCCCAATTTGTTTGAATGTTTTTGTGCTTTTTGGACATACGCATCTTAATAAATAGGCCTGTTTTACAAACCTTTAATAATTTTCCCATAAATGTGTCATATATCATAAATCATTTAAAATGGGAGAATGTCAGCTTTAATGTGGTATATGGCTCATATGCAGGATAATCATGCATCAAATGTTTTGCAGTTTTAAAAATAAACTTGTGTTAACATTGGAATTTCTCTAAAATATGATTTTCTGAGCCCGAAATTCAGCAAATCTGTAACATAGCCATACTCAGTTAATATAAGAGATATCAAGGTTATATTTTAACAGAATGTCCTTTACAGTATGTAGGATGGTTTTATGTAAAAAAAAAAAAAAAAAAAAACTGTGAATCACTAAAAAATGACTTTAGGAGTGTTTTCACAGACAGGGTCACATACATAGGAGACAGAGTTCAAACTGGCGCTCATGTTGTGTCTTTGCTCATGTGATAACAGCGACATTTCTCAAATAAAGATTCAAATGGCCATGAATCAGTGAATCGATCAATTCAAGTTATACAAATAATTTCAATTAATTGACTTGGTAATTGTTGCTACAATTAAGCTCTTGTACCCCCAATTTGTTTGAATGTTTTTGTGCTTTTTGGACATACGCATCTTAATAAATAGGCCTGTTTTACAAACCTTTAATAATTTTCCCATAAATGTGTCATATATCATAAATCATATAAAATGGGAGAATGTGAGCTTTAATGTGGTATATGGCTCATATGCAGGATAATCATGCATCAAATGTTTTGCAGTTTTAAAAATAAACTTGTGTTAACATTGGAATTTCTCTAAAATATGATTTTCTGAGCCCAAAATTCAGCAAATCTGTAACATAGCCATACTCAGTTAATATAAGAGATATCAAGGTTATATTTTAACAGAATGTCCTTTACAGTATGTAGGATGATTTTATGTAAAAAAAAAAAAAAAACTGTGAATCACAAAAAAATGACTTTAGGAGTGTTTTCACAGACAGGGTCACATACATAGGAGACAGAGTTCAAACTGGCGCTCATGTTGTGTCTTTGCTCATGTGATAACAGCGACATTTCTCAAATAAAGATTCAAATGGCCATGAATCAGTGAATCGATCAATGATTCGGATCGCCAATGTCACTGAATATCACGTGACATTGGCATTTCTATCCGAATCTTTAATCGATTCACTGATTCATGTTGTGTGTTTGCTCATGTGATAACAGCAACATCATATGCACATGACGACAAGGAGGTTACAGTGGTGCGTAAAGCGAGTTACTCCTCCCACTTCTGCTAGTCTTGCTGAGATGTCTTATCCCGTGTGAATTTCCCATTAATATTACAGATGTCCTGAGGTAAAATTACTTTACCCCCATGTCCCCATGTTAATCTAATCCCGTCCGAATAGGGCTTTACTCTTTGAACCTAACCTGTGCTGTGTTCCAATTCGTTTTTAACATGCCCTTCACTCGCAAACTTCCCTCCGTCTCGTTCACTCGGATGTGCGTCATTGCTTACGTTGCATGAGTGCCCAATACTGGTGGAAACTTTGCAATGGACTGAACTGGAACGCCCTAAGCCCTTGATCACTTGGAATCCACTTTGGAGTTGATTTATTATTTATTTTTTTCCTTTACGAAATTGTTTAATGCAGCATTCTATATGTATATGGATGTGTTTGGGTTGTTTTAAATGTTTTTAAACATATCATAGAGTTGTTTGTGGTGGGGTAAATTAAAAGCGATATGTGGTGACGTCACAATCGCGTTGCATTGTGGTATATGAAGCTACCTTAAAGGGTTACTTCAGCAATTAGCATATGGCTTTGTATCAGTAGAAACCCTGGAGAATATTCAAATGATTGTGCTTTCCCCCCTCATATCTCCCTGAGACGAGAGATTTATGCATTTTATTTCTGGAAAAATTCCTCCTATGATGCAAAATGACGATTTTTGCATCATAGGAGGAATGTTTGCCCAGAGGCTAAAGACTACAGCCAGCAGAGGGAGCCATTTCCGCATGTTTTGAATCCGGCATTGGGGGATGGGAGATTACACTCAGCTGGCAGGGAGAGCTCAGCTTGCAGACAGGATCATTTAAACGGAGCTATGGTGAGCAATGCAAGTCTTTTAACTTCTCAAATTCATTTCTATGAAAGTTAAGCTTGCAAAGGCATGAACTGAAACGCGTGCCAGACTGAACTCGCGTTGTGAATGTATGCCGCGAATGTAGTCGCGATTACCTCAGCTCTCATCACTCGTGCAGTTAGTGCTCAGTGCTGTGACACTCGCGCGGTGACTCAATCATTATATTGAACAGACACGTTCAGTTTTTAATTGTAGTGTCTTCTCTAACTCAGTCACAGTAATGAAGTTGGTGGTGTTGGGAATGGCCTCACAGGGCAGCGAAGCATTCTGGGAATTGTAGTCTTTCACCCCCATGGGACAAAAATACATTTTCTGTCTTTTCTCAGTCTAGAAGACACCAAATTCAAAAATAATTTCACATTTCTACTGCATTGATGACCCAGTTTAAATACAGATTCATCTTCCCAGCGCTGAAGTACCCCTTTAAGTGTGCATATGAAGTAGACTCGCTCACTCAGTCAAAATCGAGGGAGCAAGGGTCTGTCCATATAAACTTCCCTTGTCCACTTCACGAAGTGGAACGCACTTCAAAATGGCGGTGGGGATTCCCCCAAGGGGAAGTGCTTAGGGAAGTTTGCAAGTGCGTGTCTTAAAGTGGAGTGGACAACCATTGGTCTGAAGCAGGTTTTCTTCGTAAACCCAGAGTTTATTTTGCTCTCTTCCCCCTTTTTAAAGCACCAGTGGTGTTTAAATACTTCGTTCATTCATGCTGCACAAATGCTTTCCTTACTGAGTATTTGTTCTTCCCCTATTGGCAAATAATTTGCAAAATAATTGGATAACAGGCCATAATTAGAATTTTAAAAAAAACATCACGTGTTTAATTTAGAGACCCAATGAGAATCTTCTGGTAGCCTGAGCTCCCATTTGGTCAAGTCTGGAGAATCATGACTGTTAATGAAGAGGGAGGGATCATCGTAAATTAGCCAAAATCTGTAGAATACAAAAAGACCAAAGTGCAGCATCTAAACAGTGTGACTAGCTGTTGAACAATGGCAGGAAGTTGGTGTGCTGGTCAATTGCTGACACTTTGTGTGTGGGTTTTCGCTTTCTGTCATGCAGTTCCACAGTGGCGTAATCTGCCCCAGAATCCTCAAACTCTGATGTTACAGAAAACTGACCGGTGGGTTCAACAGCCAGTTCAACAAGCTAGTCAACAGTTTCCTCAGCAGGTTCAGCCTAAGCAGCCAGTGGCGCAGGCAGAGCCCCTTGACAAATGTGCTGTAGCTGATTTTGAGCAGATCCAGTGTGGCCCACCTGGTATCAGTGGTGCTGAGTGTCAAGCTATCAACTGCTGTTTTAATGGACAGCAGTGTTTCTATGGGAAGGCAGGTAAGAGTGTTCAGTCAATGTAAAGGTGTTCATGTTAAACTGCTGCTCTGCAATAGCCTGCTCTTGTACCTTGTTCCAGTGACTGTTCAGTGTATAAGAGATGGTCAGTTTGTGGTAGTGGTGGCTAGAGATGTTACCCTACCTCGCTTGAGCCTGGATTCAGTCCATCTCCTGGGTGGAAGTGACCCAGCTTGCAGTCCTGTGGGATCAACACCTTCCTTTGCTATATACCAGTTCCCTGTCACTGCATGTGGTACGAGCATGATTGTGAGTAGCTGCTTGTGGTTCTGTTCTGCATGGCTTCGACTGGACTGGATGCCAACACTTACTATTTGCAGGAGGACAGTGGATATGTGGTGTATGAGAACAGAATGACGTCCTCGTATGAAGTGGGTGTTGGACCACTTGGATCCATCACAAGGGACAGCCATTTTGAGTAAGGCTTTTTTTTTTTTTTTTTTTTTTTTTTTCATAAATTGTTAATCCTCAATAAATGCTAAACTCACTCTTTGTTGTCCAGGCTTCTCTTCCAGTGTAGGTACTCCGCTACTTCTGTGGAAGCTCTGGTTGTGGAGGTCAACACTGTTCCTGCACCGCCACCAGTAGCTGCTCCTGGACCCCTCAGGGTGGAGCTTAGACTGGCAAATGGTCAATGTGTCACCAAAGGCTGTGCAGAAGGTAATTGTCTGTCCCAAGTATGCAGAAGTATTTTCTAAAACTCCTAGTTGCAGTGGTTTCTGGTTAACAGCTGGTTTTCTTCCTCAGGGGATGAGGCATACACATCCTACTACGGTGATGCTGATTATCCAGTCACAAAAGTCCTACGGGAGCCTGTGTTTGTTGAGGTGCATATTTTGGAGAGGACTGACCCCAACCTTGTCCTAATGCTGGGACGCTGTTGGGCAACCTCAACCCCCAGTCCACTCAGTCTACCCCAGTGGGACCTTCTGGTTGATGGGTGAGTAAGGCTGTCTTTATCCATCTATTGTGCCGCAAGGCGTTTCTGACTCCATCTTTGCTGTTCAGATGCCCTTACCAGGATGACCGTTACCTGACCACACCGGTTCCTGTGCCTGGATCTTCTGGTCTTCAGTTCCCAACCCACTACAAGCGCTTTGCTGTAAAGATGTTCACATTTGTGGATCCAGCATCACTGGCTCCTCTGCAAGAAACCGTATGATCCTCAGCCTTGACTTAACCCCTTAACTTTAGTTTTTTAACTTGGTTTTATTTTTTATTTAACCCTTTCTCACCCTGTTAGATGTTCATCCACTGTAGTACAGCAGTGTGCCATCCCTCTTCTGGCTCCTGTCAGCAAAGCTGCACTAGGAAAAGTGAGTGCTTGCTATAAGCTTTAAAGTTCAGTAATCATAAGAATAAGTGCATTTAAACTGATTCAATTATTACTTTTCCAGGGAGAGATGCTAACATCAAGACCGTCTCTAGTGGGCAAACTGTGGTGTCTAGTGGAGAAGTTAACCTGGTCATGTGACTTTGATTGTTTTAATAAATGTATTGAAACAACTGTCTTGATGAGTTTTCTTTTTCTAACAACTGCTTGTGTTCATACTGAAGTATGCCTGTTGCATAAACTGCTTGGATAGCTTTATTTATCTAATTTCTTAGTGACTTTTCATAAACCAACTCTCTTAACTGCTAGCCGGTTAAACTTTAGTCTTGACCTAGATGCTAAGCTTGTGCAACTGATCACCCCTGTGACATAATCAGCTGAGGGCAAGTGGACAAATAAAAGAATGGTTTCAATCCACTCTCATCCCCTTCCCCCAGTGACTGCTGCCTTATTTTGCACTACTGGTGCAACCCTTGCAATAGTTTGACTTGGGAAGTCCTAAGTATCGGTGTTGGGGAAGTTACAGATTACAAGTTACCCTACTGAAAATGTAATTAGTGTAACAATGTCAAGATCACTTCTAATTTCCAACTCTGGAAACCACATTTGACTTGCCATGGTGGCTTCTCTCAGACAGAATGTAGACTTTGCTTTCAGTGGCAATGTGGATTGCTGTAATGGCAGACATGGAGCACTGCAAAGTCAAACAAGACAACCAATCAAAAACATCATAGCATCGGTTCACTAAACGGCCTTCATTTTTTTTTTTTTTTTACAATCACTAGGACCCATTTCTTAATAGTATGTATCTAATGGGTAACTTAACTTCACACAGATCACAGCATCAGTCTATGCAAGCGACCTTGTGGATCATTTATTGCTTTGGTGCAAAATGCATTCAATGATATCTTACAAATTACACTCACAGACCACCAAATCTTGTACAGGGCAATTTGTTCATTTACATAAACTTTTCAAAGTTCAAAAGATGGACATTTGCACACAAAGTAAGGTTGTTTTTTCTGACTCAAATCAAATACTATCAAATAATCTAGATGCTACTGATCACACAACTGAACACCTACATTGGTGGAGAAAATGTAATGTAAACATTGACTATGTAAAATAACTGCAGTGAATTATAAACAGAGTGTCATTCTGGTTTTATGAAGACATTTTACAAAAGAAAATGGTATAATGTAACCTGACATTGTCTGTGTTTTATGATTGAAACTGTGTCTATTGGTTGAAATCCTTTGCTACTGTTATGGAAGAAGGATTTCATTTGGGAAAAGAATGAAGTGTTTTAGTGCACTTTGAATCAGCAATTATTTGCTGGGCCGAGCTTTCATGACGTAATGCTGCTTTGACCGCCGGGTAAGTCCTCTGTGTAGCTCGCAAACTAGCAGGCTCAGCTGAATTGTGCATCGGGGTGCTCACGAGCACCCTTCTTTAAGCTTAAATGACGAATGGGACACCCTAGGGTCTTGTGGACTTAACGGACATGTGCACGCAATGGCCATTGTAAGTCCACAAGACCGAAAGTTCACATGAAGTGTGCCATTTGGGACAGGGCCTACGTCATAATGCAGACTCTGAGGAAGACTGTGAGGGTATAGATCAGAGGTGTCCAATCCTGTTAAAGGGCCAACGTCCTGCAAAGTTTAGCACCAACCAGCTCCAAAACACTTTCATGGAAGTTTCTAGAGAGTCTTAAGACATTGATCAGGTTCAGGTGTGTTTAATTAGGGTTGGAGCCAAACGCTGCAGCACGGTGGTTTCCTGTAGCTCTTTTGAAATTTTTGCCCCTTGTGTTCTGACTCATGCCACTACAAGAAACCTGTTGAATTTAAGTTGTAAAAACAGCCTTGTGTATTTTCTTTCAAATTCTTGCGTATTTTCAGTCCATTTTGGGCAAAGCTATTGGTCATGTCTGCATGGTGATCTATCTTTCAGGGTGCGAATTACGGGGGAGCTAGGGGGAGCTCGGCTCCCTTAAATAAGACATGGGCTCCCCTGAAAAGGTGATTTGTGAAATTTTGGGGGGTCTCAAAAAATATTGACACTGTGCTATTTTGAGGTGCAATTTCAGTTTTGTGTGCCATCGTGGATTATTATATGTAAAATTGCTCAAAAAATACAATTAATTCATGGATGATGGCGATTTAAATCTAATTCACGTCAATAAAATTAACTATATGCTATTCTAGTCCTGACCATCAAGGTGGGGTGGCGCTGTGGTGCAAATTCCACTCGTTTAGTACATTTAGTAACAGCAAAGGAAGCGTACCCCAGGCCTTTGTGGTCGATTAGTGTTAAGTTAAGGCATGTTTTTTCCAATTATGTGTTGTAGCCTATTTGAATGGAGGAATTATGGTATTCTTTTGTAGCCTGACGAGAAACTTTAACCGTTGTTCATGTGAACTCAAAGACAGCCGGATGCTTGGTTTATAGGCTATTTGAGGGTGGCTTTTTGACTTACGCCGCATTCACACGGGGCGTAGGCGTTAACGCTTGACGGAGGGCGTGGCTGAAGCTGGGTGCTGACGCGATCGTCATAGTGATAACAGCCAATCACATTAACTTGCCGCTTGGACCAAAACACAACACAAAAAAGCGCCTTTTTTGGTTGTATGTGCGAGTGCGATTGCCTGTGTAGTTGTTGTCAGCGCACTGCACAGGTGCACGAAGCTGTTAAGTACATTAAATCCCGAAAAAGCGCCGACAGCGGGAAGAATATCACGTAGTGGTCCAGGAGCTGCGTCTGGATTTTTAACGGTCTATGGTCTGGATGGTTCACGGAGCAGTAATGAACGCAATTGGCTAGCGCCTGCTGTAGGATATTTGCATACGGCGATCTGATTGGATGACGCCTGCGCTGGCGCTTGAAAAGTTGAGAATTCATGCTCGTCTGTGTGTGACGACTGTGTGCACGAACCAAAAGAGAACGCAAGCAAACCCAGCCTACTTTGATTTGATTGGCCATCTCAATAATTTTTACATTGACGAGCACCGTTAGATCTGAGGCAAACCAGACTAAAATGTAACTTTTAAACCTTTTTGGCATCCTAACATACAGATATCTGTGTACTAAAGTGAAGCAGAGCAGTGCAAGAATATCAAAAATATAGATCAATGACTATGGTGGTTACCCCCCCCCATACACAAGTGGGCTCCCCCAAAGGCCATGGTATAGTTCGAACACTGCTATCTTTAGACTGTTGATGTCAAATTTGACATTGTTGGTCCAAAAAACAATATTTAGAAATACTAGAAGAACATGAGGAATCTGAAAAGAAAATAAGAACATTAGTATTACACACCCTTGTTTATGTAATGATGAGGACTTTGATTTATATTGCTTTGTATGGAACTATTTTAATTATGCTTTATTTTTTAAGCCAACAATAACATAAGTTTTTCTTCATTTTTAAAAGTTCATGAAGTCATTATGTTGTTTATGAAGATATTGTTCTTATTTGGAAGTTGGCTTTAGGATATTTCAGGTTTTCAGGACCTTTGGAAGGCAAACACTTTCATTCTTTCATTATATAAAACACACAGTAAGATGAGGTTTTGGTGATTTTTTTGTCTGTCTATAATAGGTCCCATTTTATATTAAGTGGCTTTACCTATTATGTACTAACATTTAAATTAATCATTTGATACAATGCACATATTGTGCTCATACTGTACATACATTTACATTGTATCTCTATCTACAGCTATAATTACACTGTTGAACCTTCCCTTACCTCTTTACCCACCCTTAAACCTACTTACTGTATGATACAACCATTGATAGTAGTTCAATCTTAATATAACGTGGGACCCTAAGATAAATGAACGTCAACACGACAGTGACTATAAAGTTGTAGAAGTTCATTCTGACATCTTTTTGTGCTGCTGGTTTGCGTCTCTGTTTCTAGATGTCTCTTTTTCCTGATGTACTTGGTTGCAACTCAATATGAACCAAGCACTAAGGAGCATAAATAATCAGGGGCATGTCTTTGATTTCACCTAACTTATTGATAAAAGTGAAGAACTGTAACTATTTCCATTCATTCACTTTTAATGAGCTCTTTGATAGTTGATCCTGATTACATGAATATTGGCAGCGCTTCATCACATCTTCACTAACTTTAAAGGTAGGGTAGGCAATTTATTAGAAGCTAGCAATAGCAAGCTAGCTTTAAAAGTATACACTGTTAAAAAAATAAAAGTGCCAGGATGAACCAAAAATGGGTTGTCACAGTGATGCCATAGAAGAACCATTTTTGGCTCCACAAAGAACTGTTTTGCGAAAGGTTCTTTAAAGTCCCAGTGAACCGGAAGTAGCGAGTGAGTTTTCTTCAGTGCTGTGACGTATATCCAAGTGAAACGGAATATTAAACAGAGGGCAGGGTTTGACTTCTCAGGGTTTGACGCTTCTCCTCTCCATCTCTCGCTCAAAGCAGATGAACGGTTGGAGGGGAATGGTTACGCATTTTAAAACGCAAGCCGTCAACCGGTCGTTCCAGACCGAAAGTAAGTATTTTGATTAAAGATTACACTGGTAAACAATTTTTGTTCTGTGTATTACCTTGGATTAATACCCTAAGACCTGTAATATGTGCTAACAAAGTAAATAAGATCGAATTTGATTCATGAGGACTTTAAAGGTCCCGTTCTTTGCGTGTTTTCGAAGCTTTGATTATGTTTACAGTGTGCAATATAACATGAGTTAATGTTTCGCGTGTAAAAAAAACAGTATTTTTCACACAATTTACTTATCTGTACAGCGCTGTTTTCTCTGTCCTAAAAACGGCCTGATGATTTCCTTGTTCTATGAAATCCCTCCTTCAGAAACACGTTACGAGTTCTGATTGGGCCAGCGCTTCCCGTGTTGTAATTGGACAGCAGCTTAGCGCACTTTGCCCGGAAAGGTCCTGCCTCTTACCATAATGGGGAGATGCAAGCGCAGAATGTGCGCTCTTCTCCACGTAAGAGAGCAACAAGACCACGCTCCCCTATTTTGGTGTACTTGTGGCGTGGAGGGTTAGTCAACAAACTGTTCTAGTGATGTCCCTCAAGCAAGGAAGTGCAGGGGTGTAATCCAAACCAGCCGTTTGCTGTAGTCTTTGAAAGGGAACTTCTGTTAAATAAAATATCTCGCTTGGCATTGAACTTTGAGCTTTATAATTTTTCAGGTATTATTTTGCTCCAACAGCAACATTTCACACTAACTAAAGTTTGAAAAATGGAATTGCGAAGAACAGGACCTTTAAAGAACCATTTTTTTTCGAACCATTTTATGATCTAAATAACCCTTTTGCACTACAAAGAACCTTTTGTGCAATGGAAAGGTTATTTGGATATTAAAGGTTCTTCATGAAACCACACACCCTGCCATAGCACCATTTAAAGGAGTACTTCAGTGCTGGGAAGATGAATCTGTATTTAAATTGGGTAATTAATGTAGTAGAAATGTGAAATTATTTTTTAATTTGGTGCTTTTTATTTTTGTCTCATGGGGATGAAAGACAACAACTCCCAAAAGCCACCGCTACTAGATTACTGATCACTTTCACTTTCCCACCGCGACCGCGTTCATTTTCATAAAATCAGTTCAGTTAGAGAACAGACACTACAATTAAAAACTGAACGTGTCTGTTCAATATAATGTGATTTAGCTGCTGAGGGAGTCTCACAGCCCAAACTCTGCAGGAGTCAGATTACATTGACAGTCATGGATGAGCTCATGATGAGAGCTGAGGTAAATACGACCGCGCTCTCAGCATAGATTCACGGCGCATGTTCAGTCTGGCGCGTTTTCAGTTCATGCCTTTGGAGGCTTTACTTTCAAAGGAATTAATTTGATAATTTGAAACACTCACTTTGCTCCGCCGCAAAAATTACTCTGATGACCCAAATTGACGATATTTCTAGGTTTTTCCGGAAATACAATACATAAATCTCTTGTCTCATGGGGATATGAGATGGGGGAGCACAATCATTCGAATATACTCCAGGGTTTCTACTGATACAAAGCCATATGCTAATCGCTGAAGTAACCCTTCAAGAACCTTTATTTTTAAGAGTGTAAGATCTCACCCTCACTTCATAGCATCAAGAAACGTGCTGATGATGTGTGAAGTCTGTGCAAGAGTGCGTAATACAGGTATGACAATACATAGGCTGATGAACATTTTTTGGTCCTGAGACTTCCACAGAAAATATATGGTGTGCTGATTATTACGAATACTAGAATCAAAATTGACAAAACTTCACAATACCACCTTTGACCGTCATTTTCCACCCTATTGAAAGAGTGCATAAAACTCCTAGAGTACATGTGAAAGTGAAATGGACCTGTCTTGCTCCCCAGTTAACATGAATAAACCACAACAGATAGTGTCACAGAAAGAGAATGAAGCAGTTGGAGATTATAATTCTCATTTGGGTGTGTGAAAACAAAGAAGGGTTAAAAAAGTGATGGATGGTGTAATGGTAACTTGCATAAAAACAAGACAATGTCCTTCCAACAGGGGGCAAAGTGAGTGTAGCCTATAGTAATTATTTATAATAATTATGGTTACATTATTTAAATATTTTTTTGTTTAATCCATGCTTTGCATATTAACTACTGTCTAATGCTAAGGGTTAGAGGTTTGTTCAAATCCTAAGTATAGAGTGCTGAAGGAATAAGTCTTAAGTCTCTGAAACGAGTTAGCATTTTAGCACTACTGGTTCCATCGTCCTGAAGTCAATACGTTTTTTTGGGGTGGGGTGGGGGGTTGTTGTCAGCAGTCATAAGAACAAAAGTACAAAAACAACAATTTATCCCTTCTTATCTTTATAAAGACTATGCTTTCAGTTCATAGCTATATAGTTCATAACTATATATCTGGGTACACTGTTATTCCCAAAGGAAAGCTCTTCACCAATGACAAAGCCATTTTCTGAGCACCTTAAGTGCTGCTTCTAAGAGACTGAGTTAATACCAAGCTAGCCTGGCCAATGGCACGCTGGCACAGGCTGAATCGCTCTGTATCTCACTCAGCTGGGCATCATGCCCACTGTTTCTGCCAACAGTGCCCACACACACGTTTAAAACACTCATCCAAAGTAGCCCTTCATCTGTATTTAGTGCTCTTTCTCAGCTCATGCATAAAATAAATCATAAAATATTCCTAATCCCTGTGTGTGTTTGTCTGTGATTGCTGTCTTTTTCACACATAAAGAACAATGTCTCTTAGACATTCAGGCAAACATACAATTACTCCCACACATGGCTATACCAGCGTGAGGCCTCATGCTGAACGCAGGCTGGTGTGGGCGCCTCTGTGCCAGCGCTTCTGCTGTGGCGGCCCCACAGGAAGAGCCCAGGCCGCTGGTGTATCCTCCTGTCTCACTGCTCGAGCAGATGTTCTTCAGACATGGAGATCTGTGTGATGCACCTCTCCAGAAAAGGTTTATTTATAGCTCACCAGCAGCAACACCTCACTGTTAATTGTTGTCATATGCATTCCACATTTTGTATACTTTTAAAAAGAGTATGAATGAATGACGCATTTATATAGCGCTTTCATATGTACTAATATACACCCAAAGCGCTTTACACTCATGACAGGGGTCTCTCCTCAACCACCACCGGTGTGCAGCATCCACTTGGATGATGCGACGGCAGCCAAAGTACAATGCCGCCTGTGCACTCACCACACACCAGCAATACGGGGAGAGGAGAGAGGGTGATAGAGCCAATTCAGTGGATGAGGATTATTAGGAGGCCATGATTGGTGGTAAGGGCCAACCGAGGGAATTTGGCCAGGACACCAGGGTTACACCCCTACTCTTTTACGAGAAGTGCCATAGGATTTTTAACGACCACAGAGAGTCAGAACCTCGGTTTAATGTCTCTTCCGAAGGACGGTGGTTTTTGACAGTACAGTGTCCCCATCACTATACTGGGGCATTAGGACCCACACAGACCACAGGGTGAGCACCCCCTGCTGGACTCACTAACACCTCTACCAACAGCAACCGTTTTTCAAAGTGGGTCTCCCATCCAGGTACTGACCAGGCTCAGCCCTGCTTAGCTTCAGTGGGAAACCAGTCTTGGGCTACAGGGTGATATGGCTGGTGGCTATGAGTAGCCTACTCATTACGAAAGTAAAATATATACTTATACTATATAATATATACTATATACTTAACTGAAAGTAATTAGTCGACCTTTCGCAAAACACCCTCCTCTTTTAGTTACTGCTATGTCCGACAAGCTCTCATGTTCTCACGCAGTGAAAAATACATCACGGAGCAAAGACAGACCGGTGCACTTTAAAGGGTTAGTTCTCTCAAAAATGAAATAATGTTGCTCCACACCTGTAAGACCTCCGTTCATCTTCGGAACACAGTTTAAGATATTTTATATTTAGTCCGAGAGCGTATCTAAGTGTATGCACACTATACTGTCCACACTATCCGATAGTCTTGTGTACTATCGAGTGTAGTGATCGCTTTAACTCTAATCTGGTCATAATTGTAATATGTACATTAGTTGGACTGTTGGCTAGTATACTATCGAGTTGTTCATTAGAACGGTTCGTGTTTTTGTGATAGAAGGGGTGATTTTTTCATTGAATATTCGACCTGGATTAGTAACACACAGATTCTGCCATAGTTGTTGCCTGGGTCACGTATGTGTGGGGCGTAGCTATCAAAATAGGGGTGAGAGCCTTTTGGGGGTAGGTGCGTGTTTGTTTTGGTGAATTTTTGAATGGGTTTTTGAAATAACAACAACGGTTACCAGAAAGCACTTACCCCACCTTTAAGAGACAAGGTACAATACTTTTGGAGTGTGTCCCTGGAACGTTTGTAGCTGCAGCTGTGGTAACTAGAGCAGATCTGGCAACCCAGATGCTGAAACACCACTGACTTCGTGATTGGTCGATAGGTGGAGGGCGGAGCTTCAGACCAAAACACAACATGTCAACATCAACATCAGTTGAGGGCTGCAACAACAACTTTTAAATGACAATATCCTGGCTGGACTACTGTTGTCAGTGATATAAGTATTTGAGATTAACATGATTTCTTAATGTCTAGTGACATATCAGGGCCATTTTATGATTAATTAAAATTAATTTCTTACATACAGCTCCTTTAAATACTACAAAGGGTACATGCATTTCAGTAGTAAAAATAATGTGAACAGATAAATCATTTATAAACACTGCAATAGTCTATAAAAAAGAACTGCCAATTTAGATTTCATGGTGACTTTAAAAATAGTGATCCACTCCAACAGAGCGATGCCCTAAGAGCATCATGAGATTTGCATTCTTTAAGTGTTCTTGTTTCTAGGTCAGTTCAACAGTTCAACAGACCAAACCAAGCTGAACAAAAACTCATGCTCATCTGCCTGGCTGAGCAGGTCATGTATTCTTAATCTGTATTCAAGATAATGATAACCAGACCACACAGTGGAAATAAAGGTTTGTGTGCTGTTCAAAGGCATCTCTTATTTAGTTCACCTCCTATCTTATTTATCAGAATTTAAAAATACAAGTTGGCGGAGAGTAAAGTGGAACTGATTCATGTGCCCTTTTCATAAGAGTGTGCATTCAGATTTTAACTGAGGAATAATCAATCTATGACCACACATAATGTAGATTGGGCCACGCTCAGGGAACAGAAACAGGCAAAGGTACAGGCAGATGGTATAATTTACGTTTTAATTAATTGTCTAATCAGAATCCTAATTAAAAAGCTGTCATTGGAAAAATTGCATAATTGAATTAGCTCTCCAAGTACATTATTCAGGAATTTTAGCAAGTAGATTAAATGTTATTTTAGCACAGAATGATTTTGAAGAACTCTCAGAAAAGCTCAAGTATTAGACACAGAACCCAATGTAAGGGGTAAAGGTACATTATGTTACAATTATGTACTTTCTAATAATGCATTGTACCTTAGTGCATACATAACCCCAATGTTTGTTTTTTAACGGCATGCCATTTTTTGTTGCTATGAATTCATGTTTTAAGAGTTTAGATGTGTAGGCCTGTTTTTGGTGATTATACATTGAAAAAATTACTTTGTGGTATGGTACCACTTGTTCAGTGCTGGCGGAGACAGTCGTTATGGGATGTTGCTTTTATGTGGCTGACTTATTCTCAATAAGTTTTGACTTTTAACTGAGCATGAGTTTTAATCACAATAACGGTAGCTAAAGCGCTGCCATTATCCACCTCTATAAATTTGAGTCTGGTGGTTAAGTTAGTCAAAAATAAAGGGCATGTAAATGTAGTTTAATTGTAGTTTGCCACACTCTTGTAGAAAAAGTCGCCTAGTCTGGTTAACTTCAAAATAACTTAAGCTGCATGGCCGTGATTAAGTGCTGACTGTCTGTGTGTGTGTGTCCTCTAGCTAATGTTAGCCTTATTTATATCCACTGAAAATTTTGCAGCAATTTATTTATCAAAGCTAGTCTGCACCAAAGAAGGACAGTTTTGATGGATGGATAACAAATAAACACTCACATGTAACGTTAGCAGCAAGTGCATATGATGTAAGCCATTTTATTTTAGTGAGCTAACGATATGAAAGTGTGTGTGTGTGTGTGTGTATATGTATATATATATATATATATATATATATATATATATATATATATATATATATATATATATATATATATATATATATATATATATATATATATACACACACACAAACAGCAAAATCCTCAGTGTTAAATGAACACTGCTGGTGTTCAAATGAGTCCACACTCAAGAGTGTTAAAGGGTAACATCAAATCAGTGTTGAAGTTAATGAGATAATTAAGTCATGATTGAGCATAAAGGATGCACACCTGCTGTGATGATAAAAAGCAGAATCACTAAGAGAAACACAAGAACTTAAACTGAATTCAGCCAGAGCCTTAGATGACATCAACTGAAGCCAAATGACTTCATTTATGTTATACATCCTCATAGCAGTTCTTTACTAGGGCAAGGAAAGCAAGACAGAATGCGATCAGATGCTGTTGGCTGCTTGATGATCAGAATATGTTCATTAATTTGTGTAGTGGCTTAATTCACCAATCGTATGATAGCAATATGAGCAATATACTATTATCTTTGTTTTATTCTAGAAAAGATCCAGCATGGTTTTAACCAGAAAAGTTGAATAAGTTTTATAACAGATTGCACACTAAGCACGTTGAACTCCTACAAGCTTTACTCACACACAGACATCAAGAATCAGCCTAAGTGAATCTCAACAATGGTGACATGCTTCATGCATGCCACAATGCATGGTAATTTTGTATTCTTAATTATTCTGGATGTATATATATCATATATATAATTTACAATATTTTTTATGAATATATACTACTTTAATTGGTAATAAATATAAGTTTTTTTATGCATCCTCATAATCACTTTCCACCCTGTTAGACACAGTATTAGTCTTTTGTGAAATTGTAAAACGTTTTGCACAAATATCAGTAAATGTAAGCATAGGATGGGATGAATTATGTGATGTATTGTGATAATAGCTGTTGATAAAATTACATAAATATGATAAAATTACATAAATATGATAACAATTTCAGAAGATGTCTGTCTGTCTAATTGTCTTTAGCTCTAATCTTTTTTTGTTTTATATATATATTTATATATATATAATTTATTTTTAAAAAATTTCTTGTTTTGTATTTCTATTTTGTAAATAATTAGGTTTAAATTTTGTACAATTAATGTTCCAGAGCTTGGTCAGAGCATATTTCTTAAAGGCCTGTAAAATATTTTTTTTTTTCTTTTACAAGGTTCAAAGTTCATTAGTAAATGATGACAGAATTGTCTTTTTTTTTTTTTTTTTTTTTTTTGGTGAACTATCACTTTAAGGAACCTAAAAGTGAGTCACCATAGTCCTCAGAGGCGCTTTTATTCTGAGTGTGTGCTGCCCTCATCAGGGCAGGCAAACTGCTTTCAGAATTGTTTCATTCAGTCCTCCACACAAAATCACAGATTGCGTTGTTTTTCTTGCATTAAAATATTTCCACGTATTCAATTGCAATTATAAAGAGCTCATAAGTTGTGCATTTCTTTAATATTAAGGATCAGAGCACATCGGCTACATCTGCTTTAGGCTACAAAAGAGCTATTACACAATCAGGTTTTATTTGGTTCTTATGGAACACCACTGATATAGAATGTAGGCTATCTTGAGGATACTGACGATCAGTCTTTATGAAATTCCATTCAATCTCAGAAAGTGTAAGATCCATTAAGATAAGTGAACCTACTGAAATGAGTGAGAAAGTGGCATAAATGGCAGAAGTCAGAATTTGAAAAGGGCTTTAGGGAGTAGAGATTCTATTTGATGTTCATCAAGACTGGAACACTTTTTTTCTTTTTTTCTTTTTGTTATCGAAGGCTGGCCTGTGTGCTTCTGATAGAAAGGTTTTAGAATACCCAATGCATCGCATTGTTGCGTATGGGCTGTCAGGGTGCCAATGCTGACGCCTGTCCACTGCTGAAAGTGCCAACAGTGGGGACGTGAGCATCAAAACTGGACCACGGAGCAGTAGAATAAGGTGGCCTGGTCTGATGAATCAGGTTTTCATTTACTTCACGTGGATGGCCAGGTGTGTGTGAGTCACTTACATGTGGAACACATGGCCCCAGGATGCACAATGGGAATAAGGCAAGCCAGCGGAGGCAGTGTGATGCTTTGGGCAATGTTCTGCTGGGAAACCTCGGGTCCTGCCATCCTTGTGGATGTTACTTTTACACGTACCATCTACCTAAGCATTGTTGTAGACCATGTACACCTTTTCATAGAAACGGTATTCCCTGGTGGCTGTGGCTCTTTCAGCAGGATAATGTGCCCTGGCACAAAGCAAAAATGGTTCAGGAATGGTTTGAGGAGCACAACAAAGAGTTTGATGAGTTGACTTGGCCTTCAAATTCCTTTAAATCTCAATCCAATTGAGCATCTGTGGGATGTGCTGAACAAGCAAGTCTGATCCATGGAGACAACAACTCGCAACTTACAGGACTTAAAGGATCTGCTTCTAACATCTACCACAGCACACCTTCTGGCGTCTAGTGGAGTCTATGCCTCAATTGGTCAGGCTGTTTTGGCAGCAAAAGGGGACCAATAGAGCATGTTATGCTTGATCAGTGTATATCAAAACTTACTAGAGTAATTCATATATTTAATATTTTTGAAAGAAGTATCTTATGACCAGCAAGACATGTATTGGGTCAGAAATAGTAAAATATTTAAAATTTTAACACAATTTAAAATAACAGTTTAGAGTTCTCTCTCTCTCTCTCTCTCTCTCTCTCTCTCTCTCTCTCTCTCTCTCTCTCTCTCTCTCTCTCTCTCTCTCTCTCTCTCTCTCTCTCTCTCTCTCTCTCTCTCTCTCTCTCTCTCTATATATATATATATATATATATATATATGATTAATATGTGTGATATAATTTTAATATGTGGATATCATAGCATAATCTTTTATCTTTAAATTTGAGATTGCATTTTACTCTAGTTCACCACTAGATGGCATAGAAGGCTGTGAGTTCTTTGACTGCCCTCATATAGTCTCTTTCTCTAGTCTAGTTGAGAATAATCTTCACAAAACTGCTTATAACATTCTGAAACAAACTGATTACTGATGCTGCTTTCACACACTGTTCTTGTTTTCTTATTAATGATCTTTGGTCATTTGCAGACAGTAACACTGACCCAAACAAATCCAGTCTGACTTTGAGATGTCTCATCCCAAAAAAAAAAAAAAAAAAAACAGGACAGCATTTTTAGAGTCTTTTTAATAATTGCCTAGCCTGGGATACCCCAGACAACGTCTGGCAAATATAGTTACTCCTGAGAATGGTCTGGTTTTAACTTGGCTAATAATTACCATGACCCAGGAATCAAACACACTACAAATGAGGACATGTTTGTGACTTTCATCCTAGACAAAAACAACAACAACAACAACAAAAACATTCATAATTACATCTGAAAGATGCTGAGGAAAGGTAGCTAACTCGTCCATCAAATTGCCAGACAGAGAGGCGTGATTCGTTACTCCAGAGTCTCCACTGCTCTAGAGTCAAGTGATTTACACCACTGCATCCGACGCTTTGGATTGCACTTGGTGATGTAAGACTTGGATGCAGCTGCTTGGCTATGTAAACCCCTTCAATGAAGCTCTCTATGCACTGTTCTAGAGCTAATCTGAAGCTATTGACTCAGCAAAAAGTTGGCAACTTCTGTGCACTGTGCACCTCAGCATGCACTGACCCCGCTCTGTGATTTTACGTGGCCTACCACTTCGTGGCTGAGATGCTGTTGTTCCCAGTTGCTTCCACTTTGTTATAATACCACTAACAGTTGACTGTGGACTATTTAGTAGTGAGGACATTTCATGAATGGACTTATTGCACAGGCACACAGGTGGTAACCTATACCACACTTGAATTCACTGAGCTCCTGAGAGTGACCCATTCTTTCACAAATGTTTGTAGAAGCAGTCAGCATGCCTGGCACTTGATTTATACACACATGGGCATAGGAGTATTTGGAACGTCCTGAATTGAATGATTTGGAGGGGTGTCCCAAATTTTTTGTCAATAGTATATAGTGCCATCACGCAATTTCAAACAATAATTTTATTTTAACATTTTAAACTTCCAGGTCAGGCTTTTCCATTCAAAATAAAAGTTTGTCTTGAAAAACTTTACTTTTACAAGTCATGCTTAGAAAAATTATAAAAAATAAATAAAAAAACACACTAAACCAGCTTTCCCATATAGCAGGTACAAACTGATGGAGTAAAATAATAGTAGTAATAATAATAATAATAAAAATAATAATAAGCAAGGACACCACATTACATTGATCAAAAGTGACAGTAAATACCTTTATAATGCTGTAAAACATTTTATTTCAAATAAATGCTGTTCTTTTTAACTTTTTATTCATCAAATTATCCTTAGATAATGTATCTCTTTTCCCACAAAAATATTGAGCAGCACAAAACTCTTTTTAGCATTGATAATAATCATAAATGTCTCTTGAGCAGCAAATCATCACATTAGAATGATTTCTGAAGGATCGTGTGACGCTGAAGACTGCAGTGATGATGCTGAAAATTCAGCTTTGACATCACAGGAATAAATTACATTTGAAATTACATTCAAATAGAAAACAGTAATTGTTGTGTTAATATTTCATAATATTACTATTAATTAATTGATTTGTTTGTTTGTTTATTTATTTAAAAATAATAATAAATACAGTCTTGGTGAGCCTAAGAAACTTCTTATATAGCATATACATGCCAGTGTATAAACAAATTCAGAGAAGAGATTTTATAGGTTTTTATAAAACTTTATTTACATGGAAGGATCAAAGAGTCCTTTTCCCTAAAATACTCCCCCAGAAAGATCTTCACATTCATTAAACTGAAACGTACAGTATTATGAAAGCGAAACATCTTTAATCCATCTAATAAATGCCAGGCAGGGGTTTCTACCGTCACAGATTATTGTCATATAGATTGGGTGATCAGGGCCATCGTCTCTGTGCTATTTAACTTCACAGAGCAATGCTATTAAAAACAATAAAATATTTATGGAAAAATACAGCTCTTTAGATGAAGTGCCAGTTTACTGCATGGTCTGTTGTTTCTAAGGTGTGGGTGGTGGATTGTGGTCCATGTAATGACAACCAAACAGGATAACAAAATGCTTCAGAAAGCAGCAAATTAGCTATTTGACACATAGAGCTCTGTTCAAATTGCTTACATCAGCATGTTTAGGTTACATTAGACTCCCTGGTGATGTGTGCTAATTATCTATTTTAATTTGCAGTATGCGATTACAACAAAACACACACCTGTAACGACTACCCATTTAATTATCATATTGAATAGATAGAATAGATACCAATGTTAAAATCCAGGGTTAAAAAAATAAAAATATGGCAACATCTAAATTAATGGGTTTTATTCAAGCCAAAATATTACAACATCACTGACTTAACCTACATTAAAATCAAATGTAATGGTTATATTGGGTATAAATGGCTTGCTAAGATAACAATTACCTAGTTGAGGCATGAAACTCTAAATGGCGCAGGTGTGAGAAGTCTTTAACTCATTTAGCAATCTCATCATTGATAACACAGCTGATTGGTGGCTGTTGCATCAGTGGCCAATGAGCTGCCGCCCAACATTCAAACAAATACAGCTAGTGTTGCTGTTAGCAGTCTGCAGTGCATTTTCAGAAGCCCTCCACCTTCCCCAGCTCCACCTGTATAGATCTGCTATGGGCATGCCTGTTGCAAAAGGAGTACGCGGCTCTGTACGAACTTAATGTGTAATTACTATAGTATAACTTAATTGCTATAGTAACGGGGGTCTACTATTTCTGTAGTGACAAACAGTTTCATTGTTGTGTTGTGGATATTTAAGAAGAAAAAAAAATTGTGTTCCTGGTCTGCAGTGGTCAGTATCTATCAAAAGTGGTCCAAGGAAGGAACAGTGGTGAACTGGCAACAGGGTCATGGGCGGCCAAGGCTCATTGCTGCACGTGGGGAGCAAAGACAGAAGAGCTACTGTAGCTCAAATTGCTCAAGAAGTTAATGCTGGTCCTGATAGAAAGGTGTCAGAATACATCAATTTTTTTTTGCATATGGGGCTGCATAGCCGGGAACCAGTCAGGGTGGCAATGCTGACCCCTGTGCACCGCTGAATGCTCCAACGGTGGGCATGTGAGCATCAGAACTGGACCAAGCAGCAATGGAAGAAGGTGGGGCGGGTGCGTGTGCGTTGCTTACCTGGGGAACACATGACCAGGAGGCACTATAATGTTGTTTTTTGGAGTTTTCAGATTTAAAAACTTTTAAAACATCTAGAGATTGAGTATGCTAAAGTCGTTCTGTGGTACCATTGCTCTCGCTGAGGGTCTGAAAGGTGCTTAATAGTTAGGCTATAGGCTTATTTAACTTTTTTAGTGTAAAAAAAAAAAAACTTTTTGAGTGAGGCCCTGGGGAGGCATGAGGCTCTGTGCGGTCGCATACTTGGCAAAGCCCTTGCGACGGCTTTGGCTATGGGGTTCATTCGTGTATGTTTCATGTGCAGGAGAAGCAGCATGTTCACAGCAATACTGGCAGTAGCAAGTCTCTGCACTTGCTCAGCAGCAGCAGCATAGCTGATCTATTCCGCCAAGACCAAATACATTAACATTGCCATATCCATTACCATGCCAATTATCTATTATCATAATTATCATACCGGTCTCCCAAGAGTCGTCATGACAGAATTACATTTCCCCCTCTTAATAGTGTACTGTAGATTTGAATATGCGTTTCTAAAACTAAAGTGTGACCAAATGGTCTACACTCCCATGCTTTAAGCTTGTTTTTTCCTAAAAAGCCTAAGTTTATACAAACCACATTGGATGAATTATTGCTAAATTGCCACCTCGTAAAACAGTTCTCATGAGATCAAGTTGGAATCTGTTTTCTAGTATATAAAGTATGTGTGCAGAGGAAGAGCTAATCTGCCTTTAATCCTCTAATTGAGTTAAGCCACCACTGCCTCAGATTGAGTCTAACACACACACACACACACACACACACACACACACACACACACACACACACACACACACACACACACACACACACACACACACACACACACACACACACACACACATACATACACACACACTCCTTTTAAAACTCAGCGTGCCGTGCAGTCAAGCGTATCTCTCATCTCCTGCTATAGACACTATTGCGCTCTCTCTCTCTCTCTCTCTCTCTCTCTCTCTCTCTCTCTCTCTCTCTCTCTCTCTCTCTCTCTCTCTCTCTCTCTCTCTCTCTCTCTCTCTCTCTCTCTCTCTCAAAAGTTTCAGTCCCTTAACTGTACTTCACTCCCTCTTTTTGCCTCCTTCAGTTTAACTCTCACTTGACCTGTCAAAATATTCCCTTCATCTGTATCCTACCCGAGTGTCATTTGCTCTTGCTTTTAAATGAACAGACAAACAAATCTAAAGCCACCAAATAAAAAGGAAACAATTTGCAATTATTATTTGCAGGAATTCATGCTGCTCTGATACATAGAAAATTAATGGCCACTGGTGCCTCCATGAAAAAAAGGGAATCACTATAAGAGATTGTTTACAAAATGTTCACTTTTAACAGCTCTGGGCAGACTCCTCATTGCCATGGAGATTCATCAAAGACCCCTTTAACTGATTTCTCAACCGTACGGTAGACCTTACTTTGAGTGTTAAAAAATGCAGTCAAAAGAAGGAGATGAGACAAAATTCTTCTACAGCTCTATTGCTATAGCAAGCAAGGATTTGAACGAGTTTGACAAGGGCCAAATTGTGTTGGATAGAGGACTGGGTCAGAGCATTTCCAAACCTGCAGCTATTGTGGGGTGTTCGCCCAATACCACTGGCAGGGGTCATGGTCTATCAAAAGTACTCCAAAGAAAGAACAGTGGTGAACCAGCGACAGGGTCATGGGCGGCCAAGGCTCATTGATGCACGTGGGGAGCGAAGGCTCCCTGTGTGGTCCATTCAAACAGACGAGCTACTAAAGCTCAAACTGCTCAAGAAGTTAATGCTGGTTCTGATAGAAAGGTGTCAGAATACACAGTGCATCTCAGTTTGTTGTGTATGGGGCTGCAGAGTCGCTGACCAGTCAGGGTGCCCATGCTGACCCCTGACCCTGCCGAAAGCACCGACAGTGGCACCTGAGCATCAGAACTAGACCACGGAGCAATGGAAGAAGGTGGCCTGGTCTGAGGAATCACATGTTCTTTTACATCACATGGATGGCCAGATGCGTGATCCCCGCTTACCTGGGGAACACATGGCCCCAGGATGCACTATGGGTAGAAAGCAAGCCGGTGGGGCAGTGTGATGCTTTGGGTAATGTTCTGCTGGGAATTTTTGGGTCCTCCATCCATGTGGATGTTACTTTGGCACGTACCACCTACCCAAGCATTGCTGCAGACCATGTTCACCCTTTCATGGAAACGGTATTCCCCGGTGGCTGTGGCTCTTTCAGCACGATAATGCTCCTGACACAAAGCACAAAGGGTTTAGGAATGATTTGAGGAGCACAACAACGAGTTTGAGGTATTGACTTGGCCTTCAAATTCCCCAGATCTCAATCCAATTGAGCATCTGTGGGATGTGCTGAACAAACAAGTCTGATCCATAGAGACAAAACAGTGCAACTTACAGGACTTAAATGATCTGCTGCTAACATCTTGGTGCCAGATACCACAGCACACCTTCTGGGGTCTAGTGGAGTCCGTGGCTCGACGGGTCAGGGCTTTTTTGGCAGGAAAATGGGGACAAACACAATATAGGAAGGTGGTCATAATTTTATGCCTGATTGGTATTTATTTATTTTTTTACAAAAAAACGCCACAAAGGTCATTTTTCATATGTTCAATAATAAGAATTTTAAGAAAAATATTTTTTTCATTGGCTCCTTCTAGGGGTGAGAGTTACAATTATTATTCAGTGATACTGCATTTCAAGGCTGTTTATGAGTATGTTGATTCAGGTTAGCCCCTTATGATGTGTGAAAGCCATGGTCTGAACCCTGCTTTAGCAATGTAATTACAGACTGAGATTTGATCATGGCCGGCCATCAAAGCACAGAACGTGTTGTGACTGCAGTGTCCTGCTGTCTGGCTGAAGATGAAGGATTTTGCTCCAGTGCTCCAATGGATCCATGTTCGCATTACCGCAAGCATCACACGTTCATGCTAAACTAATGCTTTTGTTAATGATGGCAGATGCAGTCACTGTTATCAAACCCACTGAGCAAAGTCATGTTGTGCAACAACAGAAGTTATCAACATGAAATCAAAATGGACAAATCTTGTTTTTTAAATGAAATATTGCAGTGTTTAAGTACCTCATAAGTCAATAATTTTATCCCTTAAAATTCATCTTTGATCACCAAAATTACTTATTTAAATGTTAGTTTTTTTCCTGTGAAAAAAAAAATATTCATGCCATAAAGGGTTAGGTCACCCAAAAATTTTAATTAGACCATTATTTACTCACCCTCAAGCAAACCTAGGTGTATTTGACATTCAGAGTTATATTAAAAATGTCCTGGCTCTTCCAATCTTTATAATGGCAGTGACTGTTGGGTCATTTTTGAAGTCCATAAAAGTGAATCTATCCATCATATAACTCCTACACAGAACTCCCGGGAGTTAATAAAGGCCTTCTGAAGAGAAGTGCTGTGTTTGTGTGGGAAAACTTTTATGGATTTAAAAAATTACCCAACAGTCACTGCCATTATAAAGCTTGGATGAGCTGGGCCATTTTTAATATAACTCAGATTGTATTCGTCTGAAAGAAGAATGTCATATGCTGACTTGAGGGTGAGTAAATCATGGGGAAACTTTTGGGGTAAAGTAACCTTTTAAATTATCCCAACCTCCATTCACTCATACCAGCTCAGAGATCTACTTACTCAAATTTACTCTAGTAAACCAGCATGGATACGCTAAAATGAGTTTTGGCGTGCGTATGGTACGCAGTTTTTCGTGTGCATATGATACGCAATTTATGGCGTGCATATGACACGCTCTTGGGTAGGTTTAGGGTGGTGGGGTGGGCATAAAGTGCGTATCATATGCACGCGAAAAACCGCGTACCATACGCACGCCAAAACTCATTTTGGCGTATACATTCCACGAGATTGCAAACTTGTACTATTTACACGCATTTTCGTGAGATCCGGCTCAGTAAACGTGACACAATGGCAAGTGGAAATACAAGTACTGGTTTAATTCAGTCATATATGTTTGAATCAGAAACTGGTTGAGAAGAAGAAGTGGAGGATACAGTCTACAAGTTGATGTATATAGTAATGCATTTTATGTAGCCTACCACTCTACACAATATTGGACACATAATGGTAATTAATATGATTAGCCTTTGGCTTGACTATTTCATCAAATAGTTTGCCTTCTGCAAGTCAGACAGCTGCCTTCTGAAAATCAACATCTTTATAAACGCTTTGAACAACTGGAGAAAGGCATATAGTTCATCATAACATCGTAATATACATCATATACATAATTCACCCCATAACAGAAAACATATATCAGGATAACCTGGTTTCCCTTGAGACGCTTTAGAGTGGTCATGGTTAATGATATGCCTATACATATAGCCTGCTCAATCTTTTGATCGAGATACGCCTAAGAGTATACTATTCAAAGTATACTTGGCTTGTAGTAGGCCTAGTTGTGTAATCTTTTCAACAATCAAACATTAAACAGCATGCAAATCTAATCAAAACTGCCTAATGCTACCAAATTAAATGTAAAACCCATGAAGAGGAAACTACTGTGAAGCTTTTGGGGTGTGAACTTCATCTATTCCATTTGTGTTTTGATTATCGTTCTGAATCCCACCCAGGTTTGAGAAAAATGCGATTTCCTCAACTTTTTGTTTGAAATGTTGCCTTACCCACATTCAAGCATTGATAAAAAAAAGGATGTATGAAGCTATAATACAATGTTTTTAAAATTAGTTAAAGTACAATTCAAGTTAGGCTATACTTCAAATATAATATAATTTATATATAATACACATGGCATTTATATATAATACACTCACCTGAAGGATTATTAGGAACACCCTACTAATGCTGTGTTTGACCCCCTTTTGCCTTCAGAACTGCCTTAATTCTACGTGGCATTGATTCAACAAGGTGCTGAAAGCATTCTTTAGAAATCTTGACCCATATTGATAGGATAGCATCTTGCAGTTGATGGAGATTTGTGGGATGTACATCCAGGGCACGAAGCTCCCGTTCCACCACATCCCAAATATGCTCTATTGGGTTGAGATCTGGTGACTGTGGGGGCCATTTTAGTACAGTGAACTCAATGTCATGTTCAAGAAACCAATTTGAAATGATTTGAGCTTTATGACATGGTGCATTATCCTGCTGGAAGTAGCCATCAGAGGATGGGTACATGGTCAGAAACAATGCTCAGGTAGTAAAGTGTGCCCCTTAAAAAACATCCCCCACAACATTACACCACCACCAGCAGCCTGAAAAGTGGTAAAAAGGCATGATGGATCCATGTTCTCATTCTGTTAACACCAAATTCTGACTCTACCACCTGAATGTCTCAACAGAAATCGAGACTCACTAGGCAACATTTTTCCAGTCTTCAACTGTCCAAATTTTGGTGAGCTTGTGCAAATTGTAGCCTCTTTTTCCTATTTGTAGTGGAGATGAGTGGTACATGGTGGGGTCTTCTGCTGTTGTAGCCTGTGTGCCTGTTGTGGCTACACAAATGCTTAGCTGCATACCATAGCTGCGTTGTAACGAGTATCAACTTGAATCAGTCTGCCCATTCTCCTCCGACCTCTAGCATCAACAAGGCATTTTCGCCCACAGGACTGCGACATACTTGATGTTTTTCCCTTTTCACACCATTCTTTATAAACCCTAGAAATGGTTGTGCGTGAAAATCCCAGTAACTAAGCAGATTGTGAAATACTCAAAATGGCCCGTCTGGCACCAACAACCATGCTACGCTCAAAATTGCTTAAATCACCTTTCTTTCCCATTCTGACATTCCGTTTGGAGTTCAGGAGATTGTCTTGACCCGGACCACACCCCTAAATTCATTGAAGCAACTGCCATGTGATTAGTTGATTAGATAATTGCATGATGAGAAATTGAACAGGTGTTCCTAATAATCCTTTAGGTGAGTGTGTATATATATATATATATATATATATATATATATATATATATATATATATATATATATATATATATATATATATATATATATATATATATATATATATATAGTGTGTGACAAGCGTCCTGAGCCTCCATCAGCATTGCCCTGGCAACGAAGCGGACACCTGCAACCGCTCATAACGGGCTGAGCGGTCACAGCTGCAGCCCATCAAGAGCCCGCTATAAGCGTAGCAGACGAGCAACGAGGTGAGAGATGTCTCCACAAGACCCGGCTAATCTTATCCTCTGCTATTTCCCTTACAGAGAGCAGCGTGTGACCGCCAGCCCACTTCACGAGCGCTATCCACGGCCCCACACTGCACCACACCAGAACACAGGAAGGAGAGAAACCGAGCACCCACCGACTGCACTTTTAACATAATGTTCACTAATAAAACCTACCCTTCGGGGAACTCACCTGTGCTTCTTCACCTCTTCACTTTATATATAAGTTTTTATATGAACGTAGTATACTTAAAAAGTGCAAAAATAATAAATTATACGCTTTAATGATACGTAATTTTATGTTCACTTAAAGAACTTGCAGTATAAACTAAATATAACCTTAAATTCATATAATAAATGCGCTACTTGTATTAAAATAATGAACAACTAGGCTAGTATACTTAAGTTCAGTTGTACAGATGCAATACGAAGATTGTGCACTTGAAGTTTACTACTGTTAAACTACTACACTTAAACGTATAGGCTACTTAGTCCCAAGCGTTTTTTAAAATAGCACACCTTCAAGTTTACTACTAGTTTACCTTAATAGCCTAGTACTTCATAAAGTATATTTAAAATATACTTAAACATTACTTAAGTATACTTCTTTTTCATAAGGGTATACTTAATGTTGGATGTATAAACCTGAAGAACATTTTAAATTAAAAATTATTTGTATAAGCAAATTTCACAAGAAACGTATGTACGCAGCTTACAAACTGCATTAAAGAATACTGCCTTACAACCCCGGTGAGCAAGATAAGTGAAAAAAACTCACTGGAAAGACTTTAATGATTTATCTGTGCATGTCATACTTTTTATGATGAAAACATTTAATGAAATGCATAAGAATGTCCTAATCACGGAAGCTGATATGATAGCAGATTTAGGTAAAGATCTAATCATACTTAACTCGATTGGAAAGTTTGAAAAACAATTTTATGTTGGCCTGTCGTAAAAAGTCTTGTTTTAAGTGCTAAATTGTTCCTGAGTAGTTGCTATGCATGCGGTTGCTGTGGTATTGTAATATGGTTTCTATAGGGGGTTCTGGGTGCCCTTCCATAACACAGATATGTACGTAGATACCTCATTAGAGAAAGGTTGTGAAAGGTTTCTTTGGGAAGTTAAATCGCGCTGGGCTTTACAGAGTTTCACAGAGACTGCGCAGATGCAGTGTTCTTTTTTCCGAGTGATGACTGACAGCATCTAAAGTGTTGACGTGTGTTGACCGTTCTAAAATGGCGGCTCGTCAACGTGCCTGGAGGTATGTACGTATACATATCTATGTTCCGTAATCTCAGAATCTCAGTGCTTCACTATTTTGACATTTCTTTCTAATGTTAGCAAACTAATTTTTTGTTTCTCCTAAACTTGGACAGAAACTTGTGATTTATAAATCTTGTAGTCTTATTTAGTAATGATAGATCTAATCTAATGAGCTCAGAGACATTTAAAATCTGTTGATTTATTTAATATGATGTGTCTTTACTTGGTGCCCTGGATATTGACATTTTGATATATATTTTTTAAACAGTAGATGATTATACTTTGTGGTGATGCACCCTTTTGGATATTAACATAAATATGTCATAAATCCACAAGATGCATGTGGGCTTGCTTTTGTGTTGCCTCTCTTTATAGTCCTCATGCCACCCTATAAACACATTTATAGAGCTTGTATTATATATTACAATAAAAGATGATACAAACAAATAATATAGTTCATTAGCATTGCTTTATAGTGGCCAAATTTGGCACACAGACACAAAGTGTGCATATATCAAACTCTTTACAACGGCTTCCAACATGGCTCAAGTCAATCTGTTTTACAAAGAAAACTCAGCACTTGTCAGGTCAGATCAGGTCTGATTTGATTTCCACAAGAATAAAGCAGGCCATGGACAGCATATGTTATGAATATTTTATCCCAAGCCTGGCACAAATTTTGCATATGCAGCTGTATATTGAGAAGCAGTTAGAATGGTGCCACATTGCATGTTTGATCACTCTTACACCTGCCATCAGCTTAATATAACAATCCTTGTGCTGAATGTAAATGAATCTGGAAAGGCAGCTTTGCTGTCGACATAATTTTAGCTCATTAGTACTAGTTAAAAGCTCTGAAACAGTTTGCAAAACTTATGTCAGTGCTGTTGTATTTGTGAGGTTTGTGATTTTAACTTATTCATGTAGTATGGAAATGATTGAGATCTTGAAATCTGAAACAGATATTTGACCTACAATCAAAACATACCAAACCTACCTATAGTATAGCTACAATGATACAAAGTGCTAAAAAAGACATGACACTGTTGTTACATTGGGTATGTTTTGATTGTAGGTCAAATATCTGTTTCAGATGTCAGGATCTCGCTCATTTCCATTCTACATGAATAATATTTTCACATGAAAAATCAGCCCTTATATTTCCCCTGTTCATTGGTTTTATTGGCCTCCCGTTGACCTTCTCTTCCTGAATATTATTAATATCCTCTTGTAGCTACTGTCAGGCAAACATAGTCTGTTCCTGTGGAGCGATATTGAAATTTGCAGGCGGCGCAATACACAGAGCTATTACAGTTCATGATTTGCAGAGAGTAAATGAATGAATCTAATAAAAGAGAAACTGACAATGTTAGAGAAACAAACAAGGGTGGTAAGATACCGTTCTGTTTATGAAATGTATTTCTGGGTAAAACTGAAGCGCATATTCGTCATGGCCAGTTGCGGGTAATGCTGATAGTGTTGTTTCCACTGGTGATGTTTTATTTATTTATTTATTTATTTATTTATTTATTTATTTATTTATTTATTTATTTATTTATTTATTTATTTATTTGTTTATTTGTTTGTTTTCTTTTATTCTGTTCTGTTTTATTTTATTTTAGGTTGTTTTGTTTTATTTTATTTCAGGTTGTTGTGTTTTATTTTATTTTAGGTTGCTTTTTTTGTGTTTTGTTTTGTATTTGGCTGTTTTTGTTTTAGTTTGTTTTTGGTCCTTTGTGTTTGTTTGTTTTGTTTTAAACCACCCAAAAAGCTTAGTAAGGTAGTGCTGTAATAAAGATTTATGTAAAGCTAGTGAGAAATGGTTGTGCTGTCATAGACAGAATGACTTTTCCAGCAGTATAATATTCTACACTTGTCATAACATAAGGACTTACTTCATGTTTTAAGCTTGGAACATACTTTGCAAGAAAAAAGAAATTTGTTTGTTTTCTCGAGGTGGCAAGAACAAGAACAAAGTTTGTTCTGGCAGTACATTCCATACTTCAAGAGAAAAGCAGGTGCCGATCATCAGCGTTTCTCCGCATTACCACGGCCACATTAAATGTCTCACCAATCACACAATAGTTCTCGGACACCCGCAAGAAAAAAGTTCTGCTTAGGCGATGTGTTGAGAACAAGCTGCGAGAACAAACTCCCAAAGAGGGGTTGCAAGAACAAAATGACGTAATTTTGTTCTCGCAGTCCTGGGAGCGAGAACTTTTTTCTCTGTTCTTGCGGAGTATTTTGCAGCCTTTAAGCTTGGAACATAGGCTACTCTGCAAGAACAAAGGATTTTCTCGAGTTGGCAAGAACAAGTCCATACGAACTCCCAAACCAGGGCTGCGAGAACAAAATGACAGAATTTTGTTCTCGCAGACCTGGTTTGGGAGTTCTCACAGCTTGTTCTCGACACATCACCTGAGCAGAACTTTTTTCTTGTCATGTAGGTTGTCTTCAAACCGGAAGGTTGGTGGTTCGATCCCCGGTTCCACCTGACCAAGTGTCGAGGTGTCCATGAGCTAGACACCTAACCCCAGCTGCTCCCAACGAGCTGGATGGCGCCCTACATGGCTGACATCGCCGTCGGTGTATGAATGGGTGAATGCGAGGCAAAAATGTAAAGCGCTTTGGATGGCCATAGGGTCTGTTGAAAGCGCTATGTAAATGCAGTCCATTTACCATACATTTAAAATGAGTGGGGTTAATGTGGAGAATCGCAGATGATCGGCATCTGCTTTTCTCGTGAAGTATGATACTGGCCAGAACGAACTTTGTTCTTATTCTTGCCACCTCGAGAAAACAGACAAATGTATTTGTTCTTGCAGAGTATGTTCCAAGCTTAATGTTTTCATTGGTTTTCTTGTCAGGTGATTCTCATTTTGTCTTGTCATTGGGTCATCTCCTCGATCTCTCATGTTTATCTGGTTAGTCACAGGCTGTGTTTGAAAGCGCCCCCTATACCCTCCTTAACTGTTCCCTATATCAGTCCACTAATAGTCTTGGAGGAGTGAATGAAAACAAATGAGTGATTATAGACACTGAGGCCATGTCCACAATAATAGGCTTTCATTTGAAAACAAATCCTTTTCTCTCCGTTTTGGCCTTCCGTTCACACTGAGACAGCTTTTTAAGTCAACAAAAACGTAACTTTTTGAAAACACTCTGCAAAGCGGATAAGAAAACGCTGTCTTTGCGTCATAGTGTGGACTGTGAAGACAAGAGGTATTTGAAAACGATGACGCATGTTTAGTCCTGTGACACATACTGTATTGTACTGATAGATATGTATGTTTATACCACTATTGTGCCAGTTGTGCTATTCACTTTCACACAGTTGCTAAATTATCCACTTCAAATGGCTGTTCCTTCATATAGTGTCCTATTTAAGGGTATAGGGCGATTTCGGACTCCTGAAATCTACCACTAGTTTCTGTGGTAAATGACAGCATGACAAGATGTTGTCAATATAGCTCAGCTAGTTTTGATTTTGTTAACATCTAATAAATCAAATAACACAGAAAGCATGGCTTAAAGGCCAAAAAAATTATTTCATTAATAACTCACCCCAATGTCGTTCCACACCCGTAAGACCTCTGTTCATCCTCGGAACACAGTTTAAGATATTTTAGATCCGAGGGCTTTCTGTCTTTTGAATGTAAGTGTATGCACACTTGCTGTCCACGTTCAGAAGGTTATGAAAACATCATCAAAGTTGTCCATATGGGACATCAGTTGGTTAGTTAGACTCTTTTGAAGCGTTGACAATACATTTTGGTCGAAAAATAACAAAAAATACGACTTTATTCAGCTCTTATAAAGAACCTCAGCGTTGTCCTCTCTTCCGTGTTCCTCAAATAAAGAATCAAACGCTCGTGATTTACATCGCCAATGTCACTTGATTTCATCAGTTTGCCAGTTTGAATTGCGATCCGAATCTTGAATCATGACCGTTTGATTCTTTATTTGAGGAACACGGAAGAGAAGACAATGCTGAATAGTCGTATTTGTTTGTTATTTTTGGACCAAAACGTTTTGTTGACGCTATAAAAGAGTCTAACTAACTAACTGATGCAACTTTACAGGGAAGAATCAAGGATTGGTGCCCAATCCTGTTCCTGATCTACCTTCCTGCCAAGTTCAGCTCCAACAATGATCAAACACATCTGAACCAGCTAATTAAGATCTCCAGGAGCACTTGATGATTACAGACAGGTGTGTTGGAGCAGGGTTAGATCTGAACTCTGCAGGTATGTAGATCTCCAGGAAAAGGATTGTGCACCCCTGGGGTAGAACAATTTGCTTATCAACTCATTTTGACCTAAAAGATTGAAGAACTCTGGGGAAAAAAACGCAGATGGCCTACTTCAGCTTTGAAAGGCAGAAATGCATGTCTCTTTAAGAGGACTGTAGAATGAACAGATGGCCTGCAAGAGATGCTGAAAAACTTTGTGTGTGTGTGTGTGTGTGTGTGTGTGTGTGTGTGTGTGTGTGTGTGTGTGTGTGTGTGTGTGTGTGTGTGTGTGTGTGTGTACTTCTCAACTCATGGCATCCAGGAACACCTGCTGAGCAGTGTTTGACACAGGTCTGAACTGACTCTGTGTCCTGCTGCTGTGGAAAAGTCCATGTTTTCTGCATTCATGCTCAACTACGGACATTTGACAGATTGGGTTGCAAACGATGCTGCCTGTGGAATAGAAAACACCTGCCAGAGTGACAGAACACCTGCCAGAACATGTCAAAGCACTACCTGCTTGCTTCCCACCTCTCTGGCTGTGTGTACAGTCATCTTCAATCAAACCCCCCGTCAAGCCTTATAGTTTTTCAGATTTTTCTGACACCAGTGCAATACTGTAAATGTATGTTCTTTCCTCTAGCGGTAACAGTAAAACCTTGCACTAACACTCGCATCGCCTCTGATTCCAAGGCGAAGCCAAAGGGAGCTATGATTCAAAATTTGAAAGTTGCCCCGAGCATAGTGTTGCTAAGCAACCGCCTACCTTCACAGTCATGTAGCTTGTAGCCGGTTTCAGAGTAGTTAAACTGCAGGCCTGGACACTGAAGTCTGTTGGGGCCATCATCCACACACGCCTCAGCACTTTCCTTTTCATTTACTTTTGTTTGTCTTTTGCAAAATGAGCTCTGATTGAGATTCTAAATTCAAATCAGTATCTCACAAAGGTATTATTTTCACAGATCCCTGTAAGAGACATCCGCAAGTGTCTGTTCAGGGCTCCAAATACTGCACAAAGTATTGTATTGTCCTACCACATATATACATACACGGAGGAAAAACTTACGAGTACACACACACACACGTTATTATCAGTTACACAAACAGAATTATTATAAACACACATATTATGAACAAAGAGCAAGCCACATCTAATATAAATATTTAATAAAAGCAAAATATTACACTAAGATCAAGCGTTATATGACTAAAGAAGTGTGCACTTTTGCATATTTACACATACTAAATAGAGCATGCATTTTACAACAAATATTAAAAGTATTATATAAAAATTTAAATATTAAAAAAAAGCATATTATTGAATCACTTCACACATACTAAATAGAGCACAGATATTACATCAAATGCATTCTTTATTAAGAAGCATGCGGTATTATTATGCAGTATTATTATTATTGCACAAAAACATTAATGCGTGAATACAATTATTTATTTATGCATAAACATATGGGCATACTTAATTGCACACATATTAAACTGAGACTATACTGTGCAATGATCAGGCATAACATTACAACCTAATGAACTAATATTGTTTTGGTCCTCCTTTGGCTGCCAGAACTACGGTGGCCCACTAGTGCACAACACATTGGAATTTAAAAAGCATATAAGTTCACAACACAACGAAATAAAGCCACATGCGATAAAGTTAGTTTGCCAATTCCACCATGCAGTTGAAACATATAATCTGTATTATTTAAAATTACTTTTAACATTTAAAAACAGACATGTTAATTTCACAGCTTGGTTGTATTGGTAAAACTGATTCAGTAATGCACAACATTGGAATTTGAACATAAAAAAGGTAATTTGAATTCATATACATTATACGTTTCAACCACTTGGTGGAATTGGCAAAGTCCGTTTTCTGGTCTGCAGCAATGCTTAGGTGGTATGTGTCAAAGTAACATCCACTTGGATGGCAGGACCCAAGGTTTCCCAGCAGAACATTACCCAAAGCATCACACTCCACCGGCTTGCCTTCTTCCCCTAGTGCATCCTGGTGCCATGTGTTCCCCAGGTAAATGACAATGTAAAAGAGCCACGTGATGTAAAAGATAACGTGATTCATTGGACCAGGCCACCTTCCATTGCTCCGTGGTCCAGTTTTGATGCTCACATGCCCACTGTTAATGCTTTCGGCGATTTGACAGGGGTAAGCATTGGCACCCTGACTGGTCTGCAGCTATGCAGCCCCATACGCAACGAACTGCGATGCACTGTGTATTCTGACACCTTTCTATTAGAGCCAGCATTAACTTATTGAGCAATTTGAGCTACAGTAGCTTGTCTGTTTCATCGAACCACACGGGCCAGACTTCGCTCCCCACGTGCATCAATGAGCTGCCCATGACCCTGTCGCTGGTTCACCTGTTCCTTCATTGGACCATTTTTGCTAGAAACTGACCCCTGCAGACCAGGAACACCCCACAAGAGCTGCAGTTTTGAAGATGCTCTGACCCAGTTGTTTAGCCATCATAATTTGGCCCTTGTCAAACTCGCTCAAATCCTTACGCTTGCCCATTTTTTCTGCTTCTAACACATCAACTTTGGCCATGTTCACAATAATACGTTTTCATTTGAAAACGTATATTTTTCTCTCCGTTTTGGCCTTCTGTCCACACTGAGACAGCGTTTTAAGTCAATGAAAACGTATCGTTTTGAAAACGCTCTCCAAAGCGGATAAATTTGAAAACGGCGTCTTCGCGTCGTAGTTTGGACTGTGAAAACGGAGGCTTTTTAATACGATGATGCATTTTTAGCCATGAGATGCAGTCATATGACCAATTCAGCCAAGATGGTGAACAGCATTGTACAGCAGTTGTTTTGTATGCTTTCTGTTTTGACAGCCTTGTTAAATATTAATGCCAGTTTGTACATACTGTTAAAAAACTCAGTGCCTTTTCTCGACATTGCCGCAAAATTTCAAAGAGTAAATAAATGAGTAGCGGAAATGACGCAAGTCGAAGCGTCTTGGATTTGCTCATGCGCAGTACGGGGATGCAAGCATTTTCAGACGTTTCAGTGTAGATGAACCTTTTTTTGGAAAACGATTGAAAATGATAGTGTGGACGTGGAGCGTTTTTTAGACGAAAACTCTGTTTTTAAATGTATCCGGATTAGTGTAGACGTAGCCTTTGAGAGCAAAATGTTCACTTGCTGCCTAATATATCCCACCCTTTAGGTGTCATCTCTTCACAGGTGTCATGATGAAGAGATAAATTCACTTCACCTGTCAGCAATTTTTGGAAACCGCTGTTAAAAGTAAATCACACTGAGCTCCACAACAAACTTGTAGCCAATCAGGAGTAAGGGCCATGTCCAATCATGATGAGAGATGAGAGTGAGCTGAGCAAGAGGGATTTTTGAAGAAAGACTTTAGAAAGAGAGATAGCTGGGATTTTATATTACAAAAGAGAAAAACTCAGAGGAATATCACTGGAAAAAGGAGGGTTATGAATATGATCAGATAACGGTTATGGTTAAGAGCTTTAGGATGTGCGTTTAATATTATAAAAGCTTTCCAGCACTGAAAAAGCATGAAAATGGAGACAGAGGGTTTTTGTTGCTTCATCCATATTGTGTTTTTATACACAGAGTAACATTGGTTTTGAGTTTGTGCTGCTGTCGTCTAAAAGTGAACGCTTCCTTATGTTCACTCATCATCTTTACTTAATTTTTCTTTATAAGATGATGGACAGATAATAAGCATTCACGACACCAAAGAGTGCTTGGGTTGAATTCGCTCTAATACTAAATAAAGAACTTGTTTGTGTATGCATTCACCTTTACTATTTCTCTCAAAAATGATGATCACGTTAGTAATTACTCTATATATCCTTAAATTCTTTTTACAAAACCAGTAAAGATTGTTCACACTCATCTTCTTCTGCTTCTTCCAGCGTGCGTGCTGTTGAGTTCTGTTGACAAATATGTCACTCCATTGCTCTGATTGGTTGTAGGTCTATCCAACTGAGGTATTTCCAGGTTCGGTTGAAACACGCCTCATAATTAGAGCCCAATGGAGCATCAGACTCATATTCTAACTAGAATTTAATATGACGAAGTCAGGCTAGAAAACCAATGCTGCATCGCAGTCTTTTTGCCACTCAGAGGGCGAAACAGCTGTCGCTACAGCCAGCAGTGACGTCATGTGCATATACCCCAAGTGGGTAATCTAGCACTCGGAAAGCCATCACCTGCTGTTAGCATTCCATTGACTCCCATTCATTTTTTAGTCACTTTGACAGTGAATAACTTTACATCTGAGGCGTTAAAAGACTCCATTTGTCCATTGTTTATTTCTAAAGAAACACGACAATGTATAAAAGGCTCCATTACCTTGTATCTTGCACTATCTTTCCATAGAAGCTGTTTTTGTACAAATAGGCTAACGATTGCCTCACAACCAATGCTACTCTTGCACAGTATTACCGTATAGACAGGAGGAGACGCTCGCAGGCAATCTTTTACTGTCTATGAGGCCGTCGGGGAGACGCTGAGACATAAAGTCCGGTAAAGTCAAGGGAGAAGAATGGGGAGAAGCCGAAAGTGAGCTAAAAGCAACGGGACAAAACATTTAAACAACGTGATTTATATTTCACTCTCCACAACTATTAGGAGACTTACGTTCAGACAGGTTGCTCACATCCCATCTACGTCGTCAAGCTCAGTCTGAGGCTGCGCAGTACGCTCAGCCATCAGAAAGTGAGTGTTTCTAATTGACTTCACTTTTCGCCGTTAAAGTCTATGGGGTCGCTGTGTCCATTTCTTTTACTATCTATGATGTACTCTCTATATTCAAGGTGAACCGGAAATGACAAGACAGGGACTGATGTGGCAGGATCAGTTCAAGTGACAGAGTTCAAAATTCAGGCAAGGACTCCCTTGATGGAAACTTTCAATTGCACAAAAGTTCTTTATAGTTGTTTTTTATTTTATTTTTTATGTTCTTTGCACAAAGAAATGTTCCATGAACGGTTCTTTAGGAATGCCTTAGGTGGTTTTTAGCTGTGAAAACTTTTATTTTATTTTTTAAGAGTGGAACTTATATGAAAAGCACATGAAGTAACTCACATGTATAACTGAAGTCTGCTATAATTTATAAATTAAGTTTTATGTTTTTATTAGTTCATGTTCTGTATTAACTGTGGTCCACTGAAGTCATTAGTGCTGTAATAGGAGATTCACATTTCCCCATAAACCCTGTATAAGCCTCATGCTTAAGCCTGTGTCAGATTTTAATGCTAATCTGTGTGCTGACCCATCACAACTAACACATTCTGACATCAAACATGCCCAGAGGTCTCTGGTGCTGACCCCGGCCCTTAAATTACACAGTCAAATGTCAAGTGCATGCAGCTTTTCTGTTTCTTAATCTCCCTACTGAGGGAATGAAGGCGAGGTGGAGAACAGGAGAGAGAGAGAGTGGGCTTCGGTTCATAAGCTTTAAAAGCTCTTAAAATGCACCATTGTTAAAATAATTCCCTTTGATGTACAGTCTCTGAATAAATTCAGATCACAGTCTGAATAAATGAATGAACTTCAAAAAATGCTTGCTCAAACAACTATCATAAGCACACATGGAGTTCATGTCAACACATGTGCATGTATCATGTCAATGGAGTGAGTGAATCGTGCAGTTGAAATATATATGATCAGCTGAGGGCATGGTAAAACGTTCAAAGAACAAACTGTTTTAAGCCTCATTACACACAGAATGTACACACTTGTCAAGTCTCATTTTAATAAGAAAAGGAAAAAGAATCCAGTAATCCAGTTTGCTGATCTGGCACACGTGTACGGCTGGAGTATGAGCTCACCGCAGTTACTGGGCAGAAGTGCACACAGTTGACTTTGAATAAGCACTGCGCTCAACAATAATATTTCATTTTTTTGCTGGGAGGCGATTTTATTCACTTTGCGTTTTTCACATTCACTCTGTTCGCTTCAGTTTTCTTGGGTTCAAATCAAAGGTGAACCACAGCTGCCCTACAGGCTCAGAGTGTTTTTGATGTAGCTTTTAAAGGGTTGCAGTGTGACTACAATCAATAAGGGAACAAGACCTGTGCATTAATCACATCTACTATTTATCTCTTTCTTGAGCACATACACACACATTTTGCGTTTCTGGATTTTATGGCATAATGATTTTAATACTATACAAACTTTACAGTCTATCCTCAACCCTTACCTTAAATCTAGCCCTTTCAAGAAACACTCTGTTTTATTACATTTTCTAAAACAAGTAATCAATCAATCATAATTTTTTATGATTTATAAGCTGTTGTCTCCTACAACATTAAACAATTTTAGGCTTTACCACACACACGCACACACGGACGCACGCACGCACACACGTCGTGTTTCCATGTTTTATGGGGACTTTCCATAGACGTAATGGATTTCATACTGTACAAACTGTACATCCTATCCCCATACACTGCCCCTGCCCCTAAACCTACACATCACAGGAAACATTCTGCATTTTTACTTTCTCAAAAAAACTCCTTCTGTGTGATTTATAAGATGTTTTCCTCATGGGGACCTAAAAATGTCCCCACAAGGACAAGGATTTCGGATATTGCCATCACGCATGCACACACACACCCACACACACAATTTCCCCTTCGTGTATAGGTCATGCTTTAGGTGGCAAATTTGTGTTAAACAATCTTAAAACTGCATGCAATAAAGTAAAACACTATGGTTTCTCTATCAAATGACAGTATTTAGTTAATCCCAGTCATTTTTATTTTAGTTATTTTTGTAACAGTTTTCTTCTTGAGTACACTTTCTCTTCAGGATTGGATTTGAATGGAATGAATGAATGAATTTATTTCAGATATTTCCTGTGATATTCAAATTTATTTATATATAAATTATATTAAATATTTAATTCAGCAAAAAATAATGTTTAATGATATTAAAATAATATGAATGTTCAAAATAATATTAATGTTCAAATTAATATTTGTAATAAAATAGATACATTTGTCCTTTTATTAGTCAATTATCTTACATTTTGCAACTATATTATTCATGAATAAAATATTTAGTTGCAGTATGTACATGGTGGGGTGGGTGGAGTGTAGGTGGACATTCTATTTGATCAAACGTGTTTGTCAATATCCAACCTGAGGCTGATGTCTTGGAACCAGCTAGACTGTGTCTTCCAGCTCTTTGATCTCCAGAGAAACAGTGAGGTTGACCATGTGTCTGTGCTGTCCAAAGAACTAACAGCTAAATAAAATCAACAAAATCAAGTTATTTTTGTTGCTTCAGACCTCTGGTGCAGAAACAGCTGCGCAAAGGATATGTGGCGGTAAATCAAAAGCATTCATAGTGCCTGACCGGATGACAACAGAGTTGTGCATTTCAGAACAACACTTGAAAGGGAAATGTTTTCTTTGGAAAACAAGTATTTCATAATTAGCTATTTGTCTCATACATTTGCTACATAGTCTAAATCAATTGGCATGCAATTCTAGCATGGCTGTATGATATTACTGTATGTCACCCAGAAAGCTTTGCTCATATGGTTTAATATATATATATATATATATCCTTCTAAGATCAGCAGTAGTTATAAGGCTATCAAATGCAAGCACTGCAGACTTTAATGTTGGCTGGACCTAAAGGCGAGTGAGAATCATAGCCGCTGAGGTCATTATTGACATTATAGTGATTGAGAGGTATTGCTTTTGCCTGGAGTGCAGCATTCCTGCATACATGGCTATTTTCCACAGCTGCTAGGATTAGGGTGAGTGAACCCCTTTTTATCCAATGTTCTTTGCACAAATAAAGCTTTCTTACTGTAGTCCTAAATGACCTCTAGGTGCTTTAGGGGCTTTTTACGAATGTATTTTTTTGTGTAAAGTTAACAGAAAAATAAAATTGATCTACTTTCTTAATATTTGTATTTAGGGTCTTATTGTGTAACATATATCAGAGCAAGTAAAGGTGCACTGTGTAAATTTTAGCGGCATATAGAGGTGAGGTTGCCAATTGCAAACGGCCACTGCTCACCCCTCTCTTTCGAAGCACATAGAGAGGCTATGGTGGCCGACACATGACAAAAATGTCTTCGTTGGAGACAGCAGAATAGCTAGCGCTCAGTTTGGCCATTTAGGGCTACTGCAGAAATATGACGACGCTAAATGGTGACTTCACTGTAAAGGGACTCGCAATGTATATAGATGCATAAATGCCATAGAATGGCACATTCTAAGGTAATAAAAACATAAAAGTTCATTATGTAAGGTCTTTATACACCACTGAAAACACAGTTATGTATATTATATTGTATTTCTGTTAATAGATTATATAACACATTATATAACTATATAACACATCACATTTTTCTTTTTAATGAAGTTTCAGCTCACATGGGTAAGACATTGTCCAATTGTTCGCTTCATTTAGCCACGGATTCGTTTTGTAAACAAGACACCGGTCGAAACTGGATTTGCAGACAGGATGAGATTAAAAAACTATTCTGTGCCTTCTATATTGGATCAAAAAGGAATGGTGCAACATATCTACTGATTATGTGTGCGTGTCTAACTTAACATAACTCACCACGCTGTCACAGGCTGGAATATCCTTTGTATTTGAGGTGTTGTTGGTTCAATGTCCTGCGATTCGTGATCAGACTTTAACATGTATGGGACAGGGCTTGCAAAGCCCAACATCCTGGGGCTATGTGTTTTCCAGTCGGGCTACCAAAATGTATCACCGGCCTACCCGAAGAGCTATCTTAAATAGTGAAATAACATTCCTTTACTTGGTGTGCGTTGTTCACTCTCTTGACTTGAGGAAAAATACAATTGCAGAAGTTCTGAACATGCTGATTTGTCTGCAGTGAAGTTTTGCTGATGCACATATTTGGCTTGTGTGTGTGTGTTAGTGATGCACGGTTTGTGGTTATATTTACCAATCAGACAGGCCAAGTAATAAAAAATAACATTCCAATTAATTTGGGGTGGATTAGAGATAAATCATTGTGTTTGTTTGATGAAGACATTTTGCAAGCCCTGTGGGCAAATCATTCCGGTTTTACACATTTTCAAAATGATGGCCCACGTGTAATGACTGGCGAGCCGAAGCTCATTATAATATGCAAAACTGTTATCCAATCATAGCAAGGGGCATTTACTTCCAAGTGTTCAATGTGGCATGACTATAAAAGCAAGCGTTTCAGGAGCTAGGCTCAAAACCAGGGTAGAAAATAGCCTATTACTTTTTCATTATGATGTTTTAGAATGTAAAAAACGCAAATGTCATAAGTTGACCTTAGGCAACAGTATAAAGAAATAAAAAGCCAGTTCACAGGGGCGTAGCCATCTTTTCAGAAGTGAGGGGGACAGAAATGTCGTAATACCATTTTTTTTTTTTTTTTTTTGGACCAATATAATTTATCGCATCTCTTGCTTTTAATTGGGCAAGCTATCAAATACACTGCTGAACAATAACCAATAATTAATATCTATAATATTATTCTCCTATTCTCCTTTTTTTTGTGCCAATTTTATGATTGGTTTATATACTACAAACACTTCTGCATTAAGACTCCATAGATTTTATGCAATGTAAAAAAATATATATATATTCTGATGTAACTCATCTGTTCTCTATGTGATTATATAGTAAAGTGTGATTTATTCCTGTGATCAAAGCTGAATTTATCATCATTACTCCAGTCTTCAGTGATCCTTCACTAATCATTCCCATATGAGGATCTGATGATCAACACACATTTAGGATTATTATCAGTTGTGCTGCTCATGGTGATGCTTAATTTTCTAAACATTTGTGGTAAAATTAAAAAAGAGAGAAATTAATACTTTTATTGATCAGACATGCATTAAATTGATCACAAGTGATATTTTTAATATTACAAATTAGATAATTTATTTAATAAATGCAAATAAATGCTGTCCATTGAACTTTCTATTCATTAAAGAATCCTGAAAAATAACATGTAGGCTATCATGATTTCCACAACATTTTGGGAACTGTTTTCAACACAGATAATAATCATAAATGTTTCTTGATTATGAAATCCTCATCTGAGAATGATTAGTGAAGGATCATGTGTCACTGAAGAGTGGAGGAATGATGATAAATTCAGCTTTGATCACAGGAATAAATTACTATATATTCACATAGGGAAAAAAGCGGTTTTAATTTGTAATAATGTTCAAAATATTACTGTTTTAACTATTTTCGATTACATAAATGCAGCCGTGGTGAGCAGAATACTAAACATTAAAAAAGCTGCATTATTCATATGATACTTTATTGTCAATAAATAGCCTACATTGAGATGACTTAAAAAACACACATAAAGCATATATTGTCGCATTCGTCTGATTGTCGTCGTCACGTTTCATCATCATAACGATTGTTTTCCTTCAGCTGCAGCTCCAGCGTGACAGGGTATTACGAATCCACTTTTGGACTTTCTATGAGAGCGCCCTCCTCATATTAAGATTCGGAAAAAATTACAGGTCATGCATAGATAATTTTTTGTCTCTGGATTTAAATCTTGATGTATTCACATTGGTTTCTATGTAAATACACTTGCCCGTGACCTCAAGAAGCGCGCTATCAACCGAGATTAGAGAAGGCTGTCGTTAGCGTCCCTGTTAACTTGTCCGCCCCCGCACAGGGTAACACCGGTTCGAATCCCGCTCGGAGCGGGTCGACTAGGATCGGTGAGACCCAGTAAAAGTGCGGGGGACGAAAATACATTTTATTAAAAGTGAGGGGGACACGTCCCCCGCGTCCCCCGCGTAATCTACGCCCATGCCAGTTCATGATCCATTTAAACTGGGAATATGCACAGGCATAATGGGCATAGCATAAATTAACTCTACGGATTACTTATCTGGGGTCAGAGTGCGAAAACCCCAAGGGTGCATTCAAATGACTCATATAGACTGTATAGTGCCACCAATTCCTGCGACAATATCTTTAAATAGAAAAAAATACCCAAGATTCTATGTTCTATAGCAAGGGAAGTCCCTTTACTACCTTCATATCTTTCTTGCGGGACAAGCGTCATCATTATAAGCACCCAAGAGCAGAGCTCTAATTTAAAAAAAAAAATGGCTCAGCTAAGTCAGCTTCTATTGCATTGACAAAGTGCTTAGGGAAAAGCCGACCAAAGGGAGAATATCAACTACAACCTTCAATATTACCACTATACATCCAGGGAGAGAAGGCATCTGAAGGGATGCAAATACAAGAGTGACATAATATATTATATATATATATATATATATTCGCCATGAAAACTCAAACCCTAGGGAAACTGCAGGGGAGCACCAGCTCTACTTACTTACCCTAACCTGTTCTCTCCAGGATCCATAAAAGACTCCATTCACTTCTCTGAGTTATAGAGTGCAAAATAACAAGGAGGAATGCTTTAGCAGGTAAACTACCTCTACTTGCCGGATTCTTTGAAGATGGATCATATCCAACCAAAGAGGAGAAAAAGACCCTACTTTAGGACCCAACAACAGAGAGAGGTAAATTAACAGGGGAATACAAAATGTCCGCCATACTTCAGTTCTCCTTACTCAACCCTAAAGGGTACCCTATAGAGCAGCTTACTAAAGGCAGCAAGGCATTAAAAACTCAGTAATTAACCCTTCAGGGTACAACTGCTCCATTGCTGCTCCTCCTACTTGTATTCAGGCAATAGAAGAAAATGAGAGCAGGGTATAATGCAGTAAGGACCTGGCCAGTGGAGATTCCCAGATCAATAAGGCATCAATAAGAATGCATTCAACTCCCTTGAGAGCTGAACAAGCTAGATTCTTATCTTGATCTTAGACTCAGGTAAGAACACAGCTTCTTACTGTGAATGCTTGATCATGATTGCCTCCAAACACACTCATGCAAACACTAGATTACCGTCCCTCGAGAGAGAGAATCAACAAGGACAGAGCTTCTTGCTCCAGGCCTATGCCGTTCCCCATAGTGTCAATCTAAGACGCAGTGTCGAATTCCATTTCGAAAGGGAACAAACAGACTTATTATTCTTTTTATTCAGACATTTATTTAAATAAATAAATAAACAAACTCAGAATGAAACAATTAAATATATAAACCATTTTAGCAACAATACTTAGGGCAGCAGTTTACAGAATGGATGGATGAAATTTATCGGTTTATAATACAACTATATGTTTCATGTACATGACTGTCTTTGAATAAAAGCAGATTTGTGTTTAGCTGTGCTAATCTAATCTTCTGCTTATTGAGCTCTCAAATGATTCACTCTGGGATGGCGCTACATTTGGCGTCCAATCATTTGCAGAGGCAATCAAGAGGAGCTGTGGCTCCCTGCCTCTCAAATCAATTACATGTATTCGTTATGATATCTAATTAGCTTCATATTGACTTCTAAGATGTATCATTCATGTCGGATGAAAAATAACAGCTAATCTAACTAGTACTGGCAGCTGTTATTATTCACACAGGGATGATATTGTTAACTGGCAAATGCTGTTTTTATGATCCTTTGATAAATGAAACAAGTTGTGCAGAAGTGGCCTGCAGGTAACAGTTGATTTAAAGATGACTGTAAAGGGTCATAATATATACATTTTCTAATAATTATTATTTTCCCATGTTTTAATTCAATGTGTCAATGATAAAGGCTTTGCTGGTTATTAGTTGAAGGTTAGTTAGGTCTTTTGAAAGCTTTTGAAATGCAGTTAACTAAAGCTAAAATCTTAACATTTTCATTACTTGTAATAAAACTGTTGTTAACTGAAATAATACTGCATAAAAAAACTTTGGTAAATACTTACCAAGTTTAAAAACACCTTACAATAAGGTTACATGTTTTGTTAAAATGAGTTATGACTACACTACTTTAACTACAGGATTCTATTGTTATCATTGCAAATAATCAAATACAGAATTTTTACATGTTCTAAAGAAACTGAGTGTTCTAAACCAGAATGTTTTGGGTGTTTGCCTGAGCATTGCTACATGGTTGCTAGGAGGTTGCTTACTGGCCCAAGTCAGAAGGGGTTTTATAGCCAAGTAAACTGAACATTGCTACTTTCTAGTTGAAATGCTACTTTATATGCTACTATACTAGACAATAGCAGAGGGTATCAGCCATACTTAAGCCCTATTTGGATAGTATTAGTTTTACAAGGGTAGATGGAGTAACACAATTTTTTTTAATATTAATGGCCAATTCATACGGGATAAGAAATATCAGTAAAACTTGCAGAAGTGGGAGAAGTAACTCGATTCACACACTGCCGTCACCTCCCTGTCGTCATGTGCACATATAAAGGTGTTTCCTGATATCACGTGCGCAAACACATATAGTCATATACAATCTATATATAACAGTTAGCTCAGAGATCGAACAATATATTAAATTAATTCAATTCTGATTGGATTCTGTTGGTAATAGGCACTTACCTAAATCTGCGATATGCTTTGTGCCTCTGACAAGTGCTTTCAACCTTTTTTTATCTGAATGGTAAGCAGAAAACGCTTGGGATTTGGCACAGACTTAGAACGCAACTGAATGTGTTTTCAAGCGCCTCCATACTTGAAAAAAACATGGTACATATTTACAGCGGGTCTATTCGCATGGGATTAGTATTACCTGAAGTAATTTTTTCAGACCTTTTTACAGAAGGTAAAAGTCACTGTAATCTTTATTGACATTTTCCGTAATGATTACTGAGATGGCACAATCGGACAGGACTAAAATCACAGAGAAGCTCCGGTAATAATTACTTTACCCCACCTCTCCATTTTAGACTAATCCTGTCCGAATAGGGCTTTAGTCTATAGATATTTGATTGGACACTGTGAATATTTTTGGTCTATTTTCTGTTTCACATTAAATTGTAAAGTCAGCATGGAACGGAAGTTGCAATAGTCTTTTTGTCCCTATTGTGTACAGTATATTCAAGTGAAATGACTTCTCGGACAAGACACAATGCAGGGCAGGGATGATTTTGATCTGGCCATCAGAAATCGATTGGATTTTTATGGCTTGCGATTGCTGTGATGTCATGTGAGTGACCGGTTGTCCCGCCCTCAAGCCAGTAAAAACGTCATCACAGAAGTGATGTCATTGCCAGAGGAAATTATTTTGATTTAAGATTACAGGGACACATGAAAAATACATGATGTGTGTGGATAATCATTTATAATACATACTGCATTGTCCATGAAAAACAAGAAATACCCATTTTGATTTTATGATGACTTTAAACGCATATCATTTTTTAAATAATGTTTAATATTTTTTTCTAATGTTTAGTAGTTTAGAATAGATGAACTATGCTAAAACAAATAGGAGAAAACCTATACAACTTCAATTTTATTTTCCTGTGGTTTATAAATGAATGTCAAGTTATCATTGTGGTTACTGGGCAATTAAATAGGATTTTGACATACTGAACTTCAAGAACTCTTACGGTTTCTTTTTATCTTCTATTCATGATTTCCATGCTCTATTAATGCAGTCTCTTTTATCTCTCTGAGCGGTTCCCCTCCTGAGATGCTGAGTGGTACATTCCTATCTACTACTCACTGCTGCTCTGCCTCTCGGTCCATCAGACAGCCGAGCGCTCACTGCACGCTGCTCTCTCTACAGCATCACTGGCCATACGTAGGTGTGAAAGTGTGTGTGTGTGTGTGTGTGTCTAACCCTCCAGTGCTGCTCGTCTAGACTTTCAGGATGTGTGGCGGGTGGCCTGTGCTGTAAACAAACAACAACACCCCCTGCCCACTCCGGCTCTCCCACTGCAAGACTCCTGGTCAGACTCAGCAGCGGCTCTGGGATGGCTTCCCCAGGATCCGCCAGTGGCAGCAAGAGGAATTCCTGTAAGTGGCATCTCTCTTTCTTTCATTGCTGGTGTTTTTTCTGACCCGCAGTGCTTCAGTGACTCCGCATGGGTTGTTTATAGATGTGTGTGCTGAATCAGGGCAGCTGTTGATCAGGATTTCAGATAACAGTTGTTTACTGGACTTGGCTTATTTTGTTCCAATTTCGAGGGTGGAGTTTGTGGGTGGAGCGCTTTAATTTATTTCTGATTGTTTCTGATGTTTATTAATAAATGGCTTCGAAATAAGTTTAAAGAAAGAAAAAGAGACAGATCTTTCCGCAAAAAAAAGTGTTTTAGCTCAATATTGTTTTTTTGTTTTTGTTTTTTTTTGCTGTAGGATCCAGAATTTTACACTAGACTTCAGGCGGTGTCAATTATGGAAAAGTAAACAAATGAGCACTTGAAATCAATTGAAATGTCATCACATTACCATAAACTACAATATGTTTTGCTAATTATTGTGCCTCTTGAATTTCGACGCTTTTCAGCAGCCAATAATTTATTGCACACACCAGTTGGCAAAAACGGTTTATCCTCTTTTAAGGATAAGAGTGTAATGTCATGAAGCCTGTCAATTTTGTCATCTGCTCAATTTGGAAAGCTTCTACCAAATACAGATTAATTTGCAACAAAGTACAACAAAATTTGCTTGGACGCACAGCTTTTGGCATCACAAAAGGTGTTGCTGACTGCTTTGACATTAACAATGACGTCAACAAATACATGTTTTTTTTTTTCCTTCTTTTAAATGTTGATTAACCTATTTATTTTGTCATGCTAGCAATGTGTGATTGTATTTTTTATTAGCATTTAACATTGTTCATATTTTTCGCTACTTGAGAAGCTCTGCTCTAAAGCACTGTTGCTGCCAAGCTGCAGCTTTATAGCTTTGTCCAGTTCTATTTTTTCACAAGGAAACTTTTGTTAATATTTCATTGCATGTGAAGATGTTGGTGCGGTGGCGAGTGGAATAATAGCAGCATGTATGAGTCAGTGTGAAAGCTGTGTGAGAGAGAATCCTCAGGGGACGAACTTGAGTACTGAGTATCGATGTAGCACAGAGACACACTGATATCGCACACATAAACAAAACCTCGCATCTCTATGTGTCATTTTTTGAGTGCCTTTGAGTCTGTTTGGCTTTTCATGTTGATTAGTGCTGCAGGAGAGCTCTCTAAGTCTCATTATTATGACGACCCCACCCATCCCCCCGTCCGTCTCTCCTCCTCGGGATTTGATTTACAGTCAAGGCTCTCTCAGACCCTGGAAACCACATCCCAGAATATCTTTAATTACTAAACCAACCAGCTCTCAATGACTCCCAATGCATTTCGGTTTCAAATCAGCATCAGATGTGATTGTTATTGTGTCTCTTAGTGTTTTGACACAAAGTGGTTTAAGTAAGGCCATTGAGTTAATCTATTCATTTGGATCTCAAAGGGATAGTTAGCCAAAAATTTGGCCATTTTTACTCAGCCGTATGTTGCTTCAAACCTGTCTGGCTTCCTTTCTTCGGTGGAACACAAAAGGAGAAACTTTAAATGCATCCACATTCAAATCTTATTCTTACAAGCGTATGATACATCAATCAATGAGACAAGACAAAAAAACAAATCTTATTCTTTTTACAATTTTAACCCTTAAACGCATACATAGGGTGATGGGTCTTTACTGACCCGGGACGTAATTTCCTACCCTCCTCCTCATTTATACATCAACCTTCTTAGTAATCCTTAAGATAATCAAATTATATATATATATAAATGTTACAGGGTGTATAACAGTGTAAGTGTAGCGCCTCTCTAGCGTGCTTAACTATAACGAGAGGTGGCTATCCTGAGTTCTTTAACTAGCTGTACTATCCAATAAGTGAGGTTTCACTAATAAACGTATAAATGTTTAACTTGTGTGTGTGTATTTACTTACTTATTATATTAAATACCTTTCCCCTTTAAATCACTATTTAAACAGTAATATTTACACTTGAACAGGAAATTAAATGCCTTGGACTTACTTTTATCCTATAAACACTTTCACATTTAGTCCAAATATACTCTTTTTTCTGAATTAACTTAAAATATCAAAAGAATCAGAAACTGCAACTGTTTTATAAAAAAGTAAAACAGGATTTACTTAGGAAAAGTTAGATATGTTCTGTCAAAATCACTTTTCAGATCACAAATGCATTAAAATTCACATTGAAAACATAAGGGCCCAAAAAAAGAAAATAGCCGGCAAATCCCTAGCTTAATATTCAAATACACGTCAAATGTTCAAATGATGCAGGCCTGAATGTAGCTTGGGTGCGTTGTAGCCTTAAACCAAATGGCTGCTTCACCACACAGGCCAAACAAAAAAATACGGTACCTTTTACTCAATGTGAATGTAACCTCCCTCGCACAGGATCAAAGGCGTCAGCAGCAGAGGGCAGAACGAGAAGATTCACGCTGAAGAGAAAAGTCTGAAGAGAAGATGCACATGACGATCTCAGCAAAGTCCACCACTCGATAGCACTATCCGGCTCCGTCAGGGTCTTTGATCTTCATCGGTCGCACAGTTCAACACGGGCTTTACTAATCGAGGTCGCTGGTCGCTAACTTGTCAGCAAAGTCCATGCACAAACACTAGTCACTTAATCAGCGGCTAATTTAAACTTACTTCTGTCTTACAATGATGAGTTTACCACTCACACAGACGGAACTATCACCACGCACGTTCTAAGAGTCCTTGTGGAACCCTCTCACTCACACAGTGCGATACATTCACCACAACAGTCTTTTCTTTACCGCAAACAAAAACCACCTGCGTTCGTCTCTCTCTTCCTTGTCCCTTGACCTCTACTCTCATTGGCTCATACACATACTCGCAGAAATAAAATAACTTAACAAAGCATTTGTGTAACTTTATATTCCTATTTTTACAGGCATGTTTTAAAGTATTTTCACATATTATTACTCAACAAATATTTAACATTTTAAATGCTGTATTAGTAAACCATGAACATTAACCAATATGCATTTTTCTCATTGAGCAAAATCATAACTTCGTCACTGGTCAATGAATCTTAACTTTTTTTTCCCCCTGGTATTCTATTTATTAAACTATGAAATTATTTATTCAACTTGTATATCTTATACTAATAAATATATTTCAACAGGGTTACACCCTCCCCCTTTTAAATGTCTGCGTGTCCTCATCAGACACCAATAAACTATCAAAGGAGTCCTAATGGCATAATAACTAATGTATCTAGTGTTTTCCTATTTTAATGACTATCCCTCTGTGTACTATGGTCAAAGGCTCATCTCTTGATTTACCAGGCTCATCATAGGTAAGTCTAATAGTTGGCTTGGCAGTTCTCTTAGGTCTAGGCTCAAAGCTGGGCTGCCTTTTCACCTCCTGGACCTCAGATACTCCTTCAGACTCCGATCCAGCTTCACTTGTATCTTCCCGAGCTACTTCCGTATCACACTCATGCTCAGGTTCGGGGTCAGAGTTGTGGTCAACTTCTTCTGAGTCTGAATCATTTCCAGGAACATGTTCGGGTCTAGGGTAATTTCCCTGTTCATCTTCTAACTCAGATACAGGTCTGGCAGGATTTAGCACCCTTGGGACACGCTCTCTCCAACTGACACAGTGAGGAACATAATACTCCATGTCAGAGGATGAATCAGAAAACTCCTGTGACTCTTGAGTTTTTGGTTGTGAGTCACTTTGACTTCTTTTTTGAGTGTCTGCTCTGGTCTTGGGTTTCTTAGGCGGAGCAGAATCCTGGTCAGTGCATGGTATTCTCACCAGCTGTCCAATCGGAAGAAGGTGGTCTCTGTGCATAGTCTTGGTTCCTAGCCTTCCATCCTCCCGCTTGATCTTGAACACTGGTAGGTTTGGCATCTTTCCCACGACAACATACGGATCAGGACTCCACTTGCTTTCTAGTTTGTGCTTGCCTCTCAGGCCTAGATTCCGAAGCAGTACTCTGTCGCCAATCTCAATAGACTGAAAGGTAACTCTGCGATCGTACAACCTCTTATTTCTCTGGTGCCGTTTGTCTGCGGCATCAGAGGCTAACTTGTAGGCTTGCTTCAAGTCTTCCTTTAGCTTTGTTACATATCGGGTGTGAGACACCTCTTCTATGCCATCAGGGGATGTTCCAAAGCACAAATCAACAGGAAGTCTCGCCTCTCTGCCAAACATTAGACGGTATGGCGAGTACCCTGTGGCATCACACTTGGTGCTGTTGTAAGCATGGACCAAGTGTGGCACATGTTGACTCCACGTACGCTGCTTTTCTCGGCCTAACGTACCTAGCATCGATAGCAGAGTTCTGTTGAACCGCTCCGGCTGCGGGTCTCCTTGCGGATGATACGGCGTGGTCCGCGACTTTTGTATCCCCATCAAGGTCAACAGTTCTCGGATCAAACGGCTCTCAAAATCTCTTCCTTGATCCGAATGGATCCTTGAAGGCAGTCCATAATGTATGAAATATTTCTCAATCAGGACCTTTGCCACAACATGGGCCTTCTGGCTTTTAGTGGGGAAAGCCTGAGCATATCTCGTAAAGTGATCCGTTACAACCAACACATTACTTATGCCTTTGGAGTCAGGCTCCATGGAAAGAAAGTCCATGCACACTAAATCCATGGGTCCATGGCTTACAATCTGGTGCAACGGAGCAGCTCTCTGTATTGGGGTCTTGTGCGTGACACACTCCCCACAGTTCTTGATATATTCTTCCACTTGCATCGACATCCTAGGCCAAAAGAATCTACTTCGGAGCAGGTCAACGGTTCTTTCGTGTCCCAGGTGTCCCAGGTCATCATGCATTGCCTTCATAACCATCTCTCGGAACTCTCTCGGCAGGAGGAGTTGACTGATCACCTCTCCGGATGGTCTTTTGCTATACCGATACAGTAATCCATCTTTCATTTCCAGCTTTCCAGCTTCCCTTTTCAATCTGGACAATTCAGGATTCATGGTCCCCTCCTCTTGCCAACGCCCATGCTTGACTGCTTGTATGGCCGGTCCAATGGCTTCATCCTCTTCTTGGGCTTTCCTGAGACTCCGTTTTGACATGAGTTCCAGCGACTTTAACTCCAGGTGTGTGGGAAAAGCATACAGGTCAGGCACACAGTGGGGAGATGCTCCGAGCTGAGCAACACAGACAGATGTACTGCATGCAGACTCTGAAACGCAGATTCCTTGACATATGGATTTCACTCCAGACTGAGGTATAGTCACCCAGCCATTGCCATCCTCCTCCGGCATGTTCCTTGACAACAGGTCGGCATCAATGTTCTGTCGGCCTGGGCGATACTGCACATCAAATTCATACGTCGATAGGGCAGCTAGCCAGCGATGCCCCACCGCATTAAGCTTGGCTGTGGACAGCACGTATGTAAGCGGGTTGTTGTCAGTACGTACGGTGAATCTTGCACCATACAAATAGTCGTGGAATTTGTCGACTACTGCCCACTTGAGTGACAAGAATTCCAGCTGATGTATGGGGTAGTTTCTCTCTGCAGAGCTCAGTTTTCGGCTTGCAAAGGCAACTGGTCTCAGGCCTTCAGGATGTTCTTGGTAAATAACAGCACCCAGACCCTTCAAGCTGGCATCCACATGCAGGATGTATGGATGTTGTGGATTGGCAAAGGCCAGGACAGGCGCATGTGTCAGACAGTATATTATGTGATGAAATGCATCTGTACAGGATTTGTCCCATCTTTCCCCGAACGGCGCAGATTCTTTCAAGTAGACTTTGTTCACATTGTGGGTGTCCTTACTTCTCTTCTGAGTTGGAGCATACCCCTTTGTGAGTTCAGTCAACGGTCTAACAATTTCAGAATAGTTCTGAATAAATCGGCGGTAATAACCACAAAATCCTAGGAAAGATTGTAACGTCTTCAGATTTGTTGGCATGGGCCATGTAGTGACTGCCTCAATCTTGTTTGGATCAGGGGCAACTCCATCTGAAGACACGATGTGGCCCAGGTACTTGACCCTTGGCAGACATATTTGGCACTTGTCCACTGAAAGTTTCAGCCCAACTTCACCGAGACGATCTAGGACCTTAAGCAGTCTCTCTTCGTGTTCCTCAAGAGTTTTTCCAAACACTATAACATCGTCCAGGTACACCAGTACTTGTAAGAGGTTCATGTCACCGACAGCCTTTTCCATCAACCTTTGAAAGGTTGCTGGTGCCCCGGTAATGCCTTGAGGCATTCGTTCAAACTGGAAAAATCCTAACGGACAAATGAATGCCGTTTTCTCTTTGTCCTCTTCGGACATAGCTATCTGATAGTAGCCCGAGCGCAAATCCAGTACAGAAAACCACTGACTCCCTGTTAATGCATTCAAAGCATCTTCAATGCATGGTGTTGTGTACTGGTCAGGTATGGTGCGGCTATTCAACAGTCGGTAATCTATACACATCCTAATAGCCCCAGTCTTCTTTCTGACTACAACTATAGGGGATGCATAGGGGCTTCGCGACTCTGTTATGATTCCGGCCTGCAGCAATTCTTGTAAATGCTTTCTCACATCTTCGATATCTGCAGGGGCTAATCGGCGTGATCGTTGACGGAAAGGGCGGGAATCAGAAAGTCGAATTCTGTGCTCTACTCCTCTTGCTAATCCCACGTCCCACTCGTGCATTGAGAATACATAAGACTTCTGAGCTAGTTTCTTACGTAATCTGTTCTTCCATTGTTCTGAGATAGGAGAGTCCCCAAAGTTGATCATGCTCTCATCAAAGTCAGAGGAAACAGTCTCCTTAGGGGGAATCGTCGCAACTGAATCAATGTGGTACACACATCCAATCACTGTTCCCACCGGTATGGAAGTTTCTCTTGAAGAGTCATTTTTTAGTTGTATTCTCAAACTGTTGACATCCAATGCCCCACTGGGCACAACCATGGGATGAAAAATCACATCAGCAGGTAAGGCAGCTGCTGGTGAGGAGTCTATCATCAGGATTTCTTGAGCAACAGGTTCCTTCAGCTCGACTTTGCACACAACCTGAGTCTCACCATCTGGGGGTAAGACTAAGGGACCAGGACCCATCCATCGGACACAACCAGCTTCCTCCTCTTGGACTGGAACCGCACCACCCTGTAGAGCAGTTTGATCTTCCTCAACATGAACACGAAGGCCTAGTGTTCGGGTGACATCAATGCCATTATCTTTGCATTGATTCACCAAACGTCTAACATGGCTTGCATTCGTGCCCACGATGACCGACGTCTCATCTTCAGTCCTTGGATTAGGACATATGAGAGCTAGGACAGTTACAGTCTGACTGGTTCCTAACACCTCAGCTGGATATTCCACATCAACCACCACGTAGCCACGGTAAGGATAACTAGCTCCAGACTCACTTAAACCCCACAGGGAAAGACCAGCTACTGGCTGAATGGGGATCTCAGACAAGTGCTTCAGGTACCAAGGTTCAAAAATGATCGTCACCTGAGAGCCACTATCTAATAGAGCAGTGCAGGGTTGTCCATTAACCTTCAGTGGCACCAGGCTAGGCGGCCCAACTAAACCTTCAGGAATAAGCACACCATCCGGCATGTCAGCTGTATTTTTCTCAACAGAACAGTTAACAGCATTGGTGGAGGCATCACTTGACGGCTGGTTGTTCTTGGACAGTTTCAAAGCTTGGATAAGTCTCTTGATAACTTTAGCCTGGTTTTCTGGGCTTTGGCACTTCCTTGCGAAATGCCCATTCTCACCACATCGATAACAGAAGTGTTCCTCCGATACTTTCAATGATCGCTGTGGGGAACTGGCTACTGGTTTCGAGGTATTCACAGCTGAAATGGCAGCTTGAGGTTCAGTTACTTTATTGGTTACCTTCTGTTGCAAGCGCTTCATTTGTTTTTTCAAAGCCGTTATCTCACTGTCTGAACTGCACTCACTGCATACTATATTTGAGGGAATTTTCTCACTGCTAACTGATGGGTTGTGGGCTGGCTTAGACACGACAGCAGCAACCAAGGCTTTAAGTTCTTTAATTTCAGACTTCAAGGTCTGAATCTCTGTCTGTTTCACCTCAGCATTCTGCCTTACATTTCCACTTTGCACGACAGGAGTAATCTTCTTTCGTGAGGCCTCATATTCCTCTTCTGTTCGAATCTCTTTTAAAAGCTGGAGAAAAGTCGGGGGATTTGCTCTCCTCTCTCTCAATCGAAGGTTAACTAACATCAGATCAGAGGTTATCGAACCACGTAACAATTGGTCAAGTCTTGCTCTATCTGCACATCTAAGGGGGAGACCATCTCTCTGCACCACCCTATTCAACGACTGTTCGAGACGTCTGAGGAAGTCAGACAGCTTCTCACCCGGTTGTTGCTGCAGTAGGCGAAATGCAAAATACAACTCTTCTCCTGACTCTGCTGTCCCAAAAGCATGCTCCAGGGCCTCTATACAGTCTTCGGGGCTCACATCAGGATCACTGGCTCGTACTGCCTTTACAATGTCAAGTGCCGGGCCTCTGAGACTTTCCATTAGTCTCCGCCTCTTCTCTTTGTGAGAACAGTCACACTCTTCCACCATGAGCCGTGCTTGACCCAACCAGTGGTCGAACTGCTCTTCTCCAGCTGGGGTGGGCAACAACCCAGAAAAAGTTCGTAGGCGGCGATAACTTCCATGCTCACTTGATGACTTGGATGTCTTGTCAAGTAAATCACTCACAGCTCGCAGGATTGCCTCTGTGGACTTGGCAGCAGCTTTATCTTCAGGGAACAATGTGCGAAGGTCTTCGGCATGTCTATCTGAAGCTGGTTGCGTTCCGGACATATCAACTTGTGTACTGGCTTGTGTAGCTGCATCAGCTATGATTACCGACCATGGGCTTCCACCATCAATAGGAAACACTTCAAAGGGAACAATTTCGCCTTTTACTACTTCCTTACATTCACACAAGACCAAGTATTGGTTTAGTTGGTTGTTGAAAATTCGACCTCTGACTCGCACTCGTCCCAAGCACTTCACAGTTTGCATTGTCTTTTCAATTGCACTTATGTCTACATCATCTCGGATGAGCACCATGACTGCATGAGCCTCGTCTAATGCCTCCCCGCGGCACCAGCCTTTTAATTCTGTTGCTAGCTCTTTCATGGGTTCCATATTGGCTTATCAAATAGCACTATGTAAAGCTTCAGAAGGCTAATTTTCAATAAAAAATAAATAAAATTAAAATAAAACGAGAAACCCACTCTAATTATCCCAGCGGTGCCTCCATTTTATGTAGCGCCTCTCTAGCGTGCTTAACTATAACGAGAGGTGGCTATCCTGAGTTCTTTAACTAGCTGTACTATCCAATAAGTGAGGTTTCACTAATAAACGTATAAATGTTTAACTTGTGTGTGTGTATTTACTTACTTATTATATTAAATACCTTTCCCCTTTAAATCACTATTTAAACAGTAATATTTACACTTGAACAGGAAATTAAATGCCTTGGACTTACTTTTATCCTATAAACACTTTCACATTTAGTCCAAATATACTCTTTTTTCTGAATTAACTTAAAATATCAAAAGAATCAGAAACTGCAACTGTTTTATAAAAAAGTAAAACAGGATTTACTTAGGAAAAGTTAGATATGTTCTGTCAAAATCACTTTTCAGATCACAAATGCATTAAAATTCACATTGAAAACATAAGGGCCCAAAAAAAGAAAATAGCCGGCAAATCCCTAGCTTAATATTCAAATACACGTCAAATGTTCAAATGATGCAGGCCTGAATGTAGCTTGGGTGCGTTGTAGCCTTAAACCAAATGGCTGCTTCACCACACAGGCCAAACAAAAAAATACGGTACCTTTTACTCAATGTGAATGTAACCTCCCTCGCACAGGATCAAAGGCGTCAGCAGCAGAGGGCAGAACGAGAAGATTCACGCTGAAGAGAAAAGTCTGAAGAGAAGATGCACATGACGATCTCAGCAAAGTCCACCACTCGATAGCACTATCCGGCTCCGTCAGGGTCTTTGATCTTCATCGGTCGCACAGTTCAACACGGGCTTTACTAATCGAGGTCGCTGGTCGCTAACTTGTCAGCAAAGTCCATGCACAAACACTAGTCACTTAATCAGCGGCTAATTTAAACTTACTTCTGTCTTACAATGATGAGTTTACCACTCACACAGACGGAACTATCACCACGCACGTTCTAAGAGTCCTTGTGGAACCCTCTCACTCACACAGTGCGATACATTCACCACAACAGTCTTTTCTTTACCGCAAACAAAAACCACCTGCGTTCGTCTCTCTCTTCCTTGTCCCTTGACCTCTACTCTCATTGGCTCATACACATACTCGCAGAAATAAAATAACTTAACAAAGCATTTGTGTAACTTTATATTCCTATTTTTACAGGCATGTTTTAAAGTATTTTCACATATTATTACTCAACAAATATTTAACATTTTAAATGCTGTATTAGTAAACCATGAACATTAACCAATATGCATTTTTCTCATTGAGCAAAATCATAACTTCGTCACTGGTCAATGAATCTTAACTTTTTTTTCCCCCTGGTATTCTATTTATTAAACTATGAAATTATTTATTCAACTTGTATATCTTATACTAATAAATATATTTCAACAGGGTTACATAAGTATAATTTTTTCTGCACAACAATAATTGAATCTTTGAGGACTGAATAAATGCAACTCACCTTTATTTCACAAGGTGGCAATGTTTGACACAAAACAGCTGCTTTTCCACCGAACAGTCCATTAGAATGGTATGGAACGGTTCCAGTTCCCTTTCAGTCGGTCACGTTTGACGTACGTCAGAACTGAACCGACGAATGGGATCTTACTTTAGAGACCAATCCTACTTCGAGCATCTAACAACGAGCCAATGAAATTTGGCATGCGATCACGCATTCCACGCTCCGCCCCGCAGCGCGGGTATAAATAGGAAGTGGAATGGTAGATCAGCGCTTTCTACTTCGGAGCCGAGCAGTGCTTACTGTTTCCTACGAAGAGTGTCTGACTATGAGTCGAAGAGTGTTGAGTGAGAGAGTCTGCCAGTGCGGGTGATACGGCGCGTCAGTGAGAGACCGTCTGATCAGTGATCAAGCGATCTAAAGAAGCTTGTTGGTTCGCTGAGCGTTTCCCATACAAACTGTTGGTTCGCTGAGCGTTTCCTATACAAACTGTTGGTTCGCTGGGCGTTACACACACACAAATACACATCACTGAGAGCTCACACAGGCTTGCAGAACGAACTGTGTGGAGCCGCGGTCATCTCCCTGAGTGCTTCAGCACACTAAAAGAGCAGCTTTCCATTCACAAAAGAGCAACGAGCCCTTCTCATAAAGGGCTCGAGTGTTCAGCGCGCCGTGTGCCGTCGAGCGGCCGGCTGACAGCGGTGGTTGTCACGACAACCGGCGCGCGTCAGTCGGCGCTCTAGATGCGCGGTCGAGACTATGAAACCTCAGATGGGGTCGAGTCCCTTCGCCTATCCCCCGATCTAGTTCATTTCTAGTGTTACTGGAAAAGGGCTACTTTGGCTGATAAGCGCTGGTGGCCTGAGGATTACAGTGGGGATTCCCCGCCGGGTAAATCCCCTCGGGCCCCCACTCCTCTATCGCATCAAAAGCATGCTGAGACTCTGTTCGTGGGTGGTACGGATTCTCTCATGAGAACACGACCACGTCAGGGCATTGTTCGCCTTGCCTTCTTCATAGAGGCTTGAGCGCTCAGTGCGCTGTGTGCCGTTCTGACGGCCACGTTCACTGTCTCGCATGCCTGCTGGTAGTTGAAGGTGGAATCGCTGATCCTAAAGAGAAAAAGGGCTAGCGTTTCATTTTTGGCTCTGGCAGAGGACAGATGTCAATTGCTGCATCGGAGAGAGGGAAATATGGAGGGTCAAAAGGGCCAAAAATGAGAAAAAAAAGAAAAAAAAAGTATCATTGTTTTCCCTCTCTCACTGCCCTCTGCCCTGCACGCACGAGGGTAGTCCCAGCCCAGGGGTTGTGCAGGAACTGCGTGCGGTGTTGGACCTCGCCCTATGGGCGACGAAAATCACTGCACGCTCCCTGGGTCAGGCGATGTCCACACTAGTGGTCCAGGAATAGGGGGCTAACCTGGCAGATATGCGCAAGAAAAGCCTGTCTGTCGGGCTGGCCTCCTCGGCGGCACCATCGAGAACTTTGCCCAGCAGTTCTTGGTGGCCCAAGAGCAGACGGAGGCGTTGCACCAGGGTGCCGACGACCAGCTGCTCGGTCGTCGGTCGCAGCGCCTCTGCCGGCTCGTCGCCGAGGGCATCCCCTCCTGCGTCCGCCTCCACCCTGCTAGAGCCGAGCAGCAGCCTCCACTGGAGGAGCAGGGTGCCGGACGCGAGGGACGCCCAACCCGTCCAGGGCCCGCTAACCGGCAGGCAAGCGCAAGGGGACGCGGCCCTGAGACGGGCCGGCTAGGGAGAACAGGAGCTGCTCGGGGGAGACGATGTTCGCATCCCTCCCCCACCCCCCCGGAGGAGGACCGGGGGGCCCTGACTGGTTTCGGTTCTGCCACTGGCTCTCCGGAGTCCAGCGGTACCCACATTTTAAGAGCAGTTTCCTCTCTCTCTGGGCCCCAAGAGGGTCAGGTTGGCAGTGTGCGACGCCCACGGGCCTTGTCACTCCTTTCCTACCCTCCCGTCGCCAGGGGGCAGTTGTGTGGGCCTCGAGGACGCCCCCGGGCCTTCTCACCCACACACTTCCTCTCTCGTGAGCACTCAGTCAACACTCCGGGCCGCCCACGGGCCTCCCGGGTCGGGGCTGAGTGCTTCACTTTCCTGCCTCCGGGCAGTGGGCAGCAGAGTGGGCTCAGAGGACGCCCCCGGGCCTTCTCACCCACTCTCTGTCCAAACCAGGAGTGCTCAGGCAACACTTCGGGCCGCCTCCGGGCCTCCCGAGTCGGGCCAGAGTACTCCGCTTCGCTGCCCCACCCCGGGCACGTCTGTGGTGCGGTTGGTCCCGCTTGCACGGTCTGGGGGCCTGGCTAGGTCCCCGGGCCGTCTTGCTGGCTCATCCGTACCATCAGACTCGGCTACGCGATTCAGTTCGCGCGCTGGCCGCCCAAGTACAGGGGCATCCTCTTCACCTCCGTGCGAAGCAGCGATGCTCAGGTCTTGAGGTCAGAGATCGAGGTCCTACTGGCGAAGGACGTGATCGAGCCGGTTCCTCCAGCCGATATGAAGACGGGGTTCTACAGCCCCTACTTCATTGTGCCCAAGAAGGGGGTGGGTTACGACCAATCCTGGACCTGCGAGTTCTGAATCGGGCCCTGCACAAGCTCCCGTTCAGGATGTTGACGCAGAAACGCATTTTTCCAATGCATCCGTCCCCAGGATTGGTTTGCAGCGATCGACCTGAAGGATGCGTACTTCCGTGTGTCTTTCTCCCTCAACACAGACCGTTCCTACGTTTGGCGTTCGAGGGGAAAGCATATCAGTACAAGGTCCTGCCCTTCGGGCTGTCCCTGTCGCCCCGCGTCTTTACGAAGGTCGCGGAGGCAGCCATTGTTCCGTTCTGAGAACGCGGCGTTCGGATTCTCAACTACCTCGACGATTGGCTGATCCTAGCCCAGTCGAAGGACCAGTTGTGCGAACACAGGGACTTGGTGCTCAGTCACCTCAGCCAGTTGGGCCTTCGGGTCAACCGAGAGAAGAGCAAACTCTGTCCTACACAGAGGATCTCTTATCTCGGTATGGAGCTGGACTCGGTCAACCGGACTGCGCGCCTCTCCGAGGAGCAAGTCCAGTCGGTGTTGAACTGCTTGAATATGTTCAAGAGCAGGACAGCGGTCCCACTGAAATTCTTTCAGAGGCTCCTGGGGCATATGGCATCTGCAGCCGCGGTCACGCCGCTCGGATTGCTTCAAATGAGACCGCTTCAACGCTGGCTCAATGGCCGAGTCCCGAGGTGGGCGTGGCAGAGCGGGCAGTACCGGGTCCCAGTGAGATCTTACTGCCGCCAAACCTTCAGCCCGTGGTCCAGCACTTCGTTTCTCCGGGCCGGGGTGCCCCTAGAACAAGTGTCCAGGCATGCTGTGCTATTCACGGATGCCTCCACCACGGGCTGGGGGGCCACGTACAACGGGCATGCAGTTGCTGGTCTGTGGACGGGGCCGCAATTGCATTGGCATATCAATTGCCTCGAGTTACTGGCAGTACATCTGGCACTCCGCCGCCTCAAGGGGCCGCTGCGTGGCAAGCATGTACTGGTCCGTACGGACAGCACCACGGCCGTTGCGTACATCAACCGTCAGGGTGGTCTACGCTCCCGTCGTCTGCTCCAACTCGCCCGCCACCTCCTCCTGTGGAGTCAGAAGCAGCTGAGGTCGCTTCGGGCCATTCATGTCCCTGGTGTGCTGAACCAGACAGCCGACGAGCTCTCTCGTCAGCCGACACCTCCGGGAGAGTGGCGACTCCACCCCCAGGCGGTCCAGCTGATATGGGACCAGTTCGGAGCCGCACAGGTCGACCTGTTTGCCTCTCCGGACTCGACCCATTGCCAGTGGTACTATTCCCTGACCGGGGGTACCCTCGGCATAGATGCACTGGCGCACAGCTGGCCCCGGGACCTACGCAAGTATGCGTTTCCCCCAGTGAGCCTTCTTGCACAGACTCTGTGCAAGGTCAGGGAGGACGAGGAGCAGGTCTTGTTAGTTGCGCCGTATTGGCCCAACCGGACCTGGTTCCCAGAACTCACACTCCTCGCGACAGCCCCTCCTTGGCCGATTCCCCTGAGGAAGGACCTTCTTTCTCAGGGACGGGGCACACTATGGCACCCGCGTCCAGACCTCTGGAATCTTCATGTCTGGTCCCTGGACGGGACGCGGAGGTTCTAGATGGACTACCACAAGCTGTCGTAGATACCATCGCTTCAGCTAGAGCCCCCTCTACGAGGCGCCTCTATGCTCTGAAGGGGAACCTGTTCGTTGAGTGGTGCGCTTCCCGCCGGGAAGACCCCCGAAGGTGTTCGATCAGTGTCGTGCTTTCCTTCCTGCAAGATGGGTTGGAGAGAAGGCTGTCTCCCTCCACCCTCAAGGTATATGCTGCAGCAAAAGCAGCGTACCATGATGTAGTAGAAGGTAAGTCCGTGGGGAAGCACGACCTAGTCGTCAGGTTCCTCAGAGGTGCGAGGAGACTAAATCCTCCTCGTCCATCCTCGATACCCTCTTGGGACTTAGCTCTAGTGCTCCGAGCACTTCAGAGCCCTCCCTTCGAGCCTTTGGCGTCTTGTGAGTTGAAAATCTTGTCAATGAAGACAGTGCTCCTGACGGCATTGGCCTCGATCAAGAGGGTAGGGGACCTGCATGCACTTTCGGTCAACGAATCGTGCCTAGAGTTCGGGCCGGGTAACTCTCACGTTGTCCTGAGACCCCGGCCCGGATATGTGCCCAAGGTTCCTACCACTCCCTTCCGGGATCAGGTGGTGAACCTGCAAGCGCTGCCTTCAGAGGAGGCAGACCCAGCCCTGGCTTTGCTGTGTCCGGTCCGCGCTCTTCGCGCTTACGTTGACCGGATCCAAAGCCTTCGGACCTCAGAGCAACTCTTCGTCTGTTACGGAGGCCAGCAGAAGGGAAAGGCTGTCTCCAAGCAGAGGTTAGCCCACTGGATAGTGGATGCTATAGTCTTGGCCTACCAGTCCCAAGACGTGCCTTGCCCGTTCGGTGTAAGAGCTCACTCCACTCGGAGTGTTGCTTCTTCCTGGGCGCTGGCTCAAGGCGCCTCGCTGACAGACATATGTAGAGCTGCGGGCTGGGCGACACCTAACACGTTTGCTAGATTCTATAGCTTACGTGTAGAGCCGGTATCTTCCCGCATCCTCGCCCCCAGGGGCCAGGAGCGCTAAGTGCCCGTTCTAAGTGTCGGCTTGCGAAACGCCACTCCCGCCCTCTGGGCCGGATACGTGCGTCTATTGTCTCCAGTTGTATTCCCCGGGAAACCGGCTAACCCTGTCGAGCTCCTCCGTCACCCCTCCGGTGTCAGACGTTGCGGACCGTCTGACGCCAGGCCTGCACCCGTATGCTTGTGAAACGTGGCTGTAGGCTGGGTTCCATATGTAGCGGTTCCCTCACGGCAACCCCATATGTGTATTCTTCCACGGTACCAGCTACCCTTCGGGCTAGCCCCGTGTCTTTCCCTCGACAGAGCCCGCTCTGTCGTCTCTGGGCGTGTTCTTTCCCCCCTTCAGTCAGGCTGGAACCACCCCAGAGACTGCCATATGTTGCACTACCCTGCCAGGTTAGTCCTTATGTGTATTCTGCCACCTCTCCTTCCCTGAAGGACGTGGCCCCGCAGCGTACCCTCTCTCTCAAGTACGAGGTAGGCACGCTTTCCCAGCGTTATCCAATAGTCATTCTGAGTGGGTCTTGCAGAAACAGCAGTGACTGTACTCCCTGCTTGGAGCCCTGACTTCCGTACCATACTAGACGGTGCAGTGCGCTCAAGCAGGACGCTGGAAGGGCCAGCATCCTGGCGTTTTCCATAGGGATCCCATTCGTCGGTTCAGTTCTGACGTACGTCGAACGTGACCGACTGAAAGGGAACGTCTCGGTTACGTATGTAACCCTCGTTCCCTGAAGGAGGGAACGGAGACGTACGTCCCGTCGCCAGATGCTGTGCTTCCGCTGGGAGTCCGGTCACCTTTCGGCTCCTCAGCAGAAAAAGCGCTGATCTACCATTCCACTTCCTATTTATACCCGCGCTGCGGGGCGGAGCGTGGAATGCGTGATCGCATGCCAAATTTCATTGGCTCGTTGTTAGATGCTCGAAGTAGGATTGGTCTCTAAAGTAAGATCCCATTCGTCGGTTCAGTTCTGACGTACGTCTCCGTTCCCTCCTTCAGGGAACGAGGGTTACATACGTAACCGAGACGTTATGTTTCCACTTGAGCCTGGTACGGCACTGCGCGATAACAAATCTTTCTCGGCCTGAAATTCTCAGCACGGTTGTCTGAATCATATTGGTAGAATCAATGAAGTGACATCGCCACTCAGGACTGGTCACTTGTCTGTTGCCTGGCTACCATTTTCTAAGGGCTCTATTTGAGCGACGTAAACACAAATTCATATTACGAAGATGAAGTGAACTTGTGTTACCAAGTGAACGGATGGCGCTTTTGTATTACATTCCAAATAGTGGCTGTTATCAGCCCCACAGTGGAAAATGAAACTGTTCCGCACCAGCTGCGGAATGGAATGGTTACGTAAAGAGAACCGTTCGGCCCAACGGTGGAAAAAAATGCAAATGATGAAGTGACTTTTCACTCAGTAGTTACGGCAGACAGAAAAAAAAAAGAATAGGAAGTATCATCAGCAAAACTTGAAAAGGCTCAGTGATTTACTGCTGAACAAGTACTGAAAGAGCAAGAGCAAGTACTTTTTATAACATGAATAACAGAGAATTGTGCATGGAAGTACACAGCAATACATTGGTTCACATTAATACACAGACTAAGTCAGCAATGCAGATGCATCACAATCCCCATAATGTAATTTAAATACTTTTATAGATTTTCCTTTTATAACTAACGTGAATTTATGTAAGTACTAAACCTACATTTTTAAACATTCAGTCCTCTTTATAAACTGTTCTACGACTTCTCTGACACTCAAATAAAAATAAATAGCCTAGCTATTTGAGGCTATACTGATGCAACACAATTTCAGTCCATTATCAATCAACGGATTAACCACAAAATACAAAAGCCATAACATTTGTTTCTACCCATTTTGTTTAATATGATATAGGTGTGCTAGTGCTATATTACAAATTGAAAATGACATAATAAAGGCTAACATCTAATAAACAGAATTTTACACACAATTATCTCTTGGTTAGCCCAAACACGATAATTAATTAGCATTGATAACAGTAGCCTATCTGTCTTCATCCATATCAAACCTCACATTTTTTACATATATAAGAAATAATTAGTTTTACGACTGCTATGTTGTCTTAACTCAAGGTGGAAATCATTAAATGTACCATACCTGCAAAAGAGGGAAAACTAGCCATTAATAATTGAGTTGTTTTGACTGTAATACACAGCAGCACGTCACATCAATTACTACCTGCAGCCCCCCCTACAGGATATCATCAGAATTACATCTGTCATACTATTTCATTCAGCTTGAAACAGAAACAACACTCATAAATCATAATGATAACATATTTCCTTATGTGATTCATGTCGATTTTATAACCACTACATGTGTCTTTATTCTAATTCAGACAGACGTTTTTTTTTTTTTAAACGGCAAAAGAGAGTTTGTGTTGGCACAATTCTGTTAGTAAATCTGGCCCCAAATCTGTTATATGACTCAATTTAACGCATCATGTGTGAATGTATGCAAAGAAGGACATGGATGAAGAGTGATTTTTTTTTTTTTTTTTTTTTTTTTTTTTTACAGAATAATTAATTACATTTGTTCTGTTCTTCAGATAAAATATTGGGCTGAATTGTTAATTTTGTATTACACAGTTTTAGGCTACAGATTGGAACGAAATAAGGTTTAATATAGAGTAAATAATAACAGAATTTGTTAAAGAGGCTTTAGAAGATGCTGAAGTGAGGACTATTGTTGGATAGTCTGTGTTGGATTCGTGTTGCATTTACACACTGCACTTTTTGCTGACAGCTAAAGCCAGTCTGTCAGTGAGATGACAGAGATGCTGATTAAAGACTATTGAGTAGAATTCAGCAGAGAGCTGGGCTCTAATCTCACAGTCTTCTCGCTTGCCTCTCCTCTGCTTCATTTGACTTTATGCGTGCCAGGTTCACTTGCTTTTACATTAAATATTAATATTGTTTAAATTAGCATGCAACAGAAATGATTAGTGTATTTGCACTGAGTTAATTTGGCAGTTTGCTGTATAGCCTTTGCTCTCTCTTTCGCTTTCTTCCCGGCATTGCTCTGTGTTCATGCACAGCAATTACTTCATAAGGATGACAGCTGCAGACATGGATTGGAGGTGAACGTTTGTGTGTGTGTTTTGAGTATGAACAAAAGGCAGTGTGGTGAAAGCTTGTTTACAGATGTGTTTTTGACAGTACAGAAAAATAAAAATTGCAGGTCAAAGCTTCTCTTCATAAATAGGATGTATGTGATTGATTGTCATATTATCAATGATATGACTAGGATTGTAAAGTGACTTAATAAATAGAGAACTTGCACATCTATATCTTCTCTATCCAGTACAAATATCCTCTCTGTATATAAATATCCTTCTCTATATAATTTTGTGAGTCACACACTTTGTTTTGTGTGTCTTGATTGTCTCTATATGATCACAGAGTAGATCTGACTCATTATTCATCAGTGGGTTGACAGATAGCAACAAAGCTGTTTACAGTATGTTGCAAGCATGTAACACAACCACAACAAAACCAGAACACTCTCATTATAATGAATAAACAGTGGAGATGTTGCAAAATGATATTTAAATTAGCATTTAGTGTAATGTTGCTTAATATAACTAAACTAGCATACTAGTTTAAGCCATTATTTTCTTAATACAGAATATAATAATGTATAAGGTAAATAAGGTAAAAATCCCCTTCATCTTCTCCAGAGGGGAATTGATTTTTATGAATAACTTATAAATCACTAAAGACAGACTTACTGTGAGCTATTTGGTTGTTAATTTCATTTTCATAAATAGGCCTACTTAAAATATGTACTTAAAGTATGTTTCTATACATAATCAACATCTTTAAATCAATAGTTTTTTTTATTTCTCCATTGAGTTTGATTATTTGAGTTTTTTGATTCGATTGTCATTTGTGATGCTTCATGTCACTGTAGTTTTTCTCTTATATACTTTTTTAAGTACACAGTCTTGTGCTTGTCTTTTTGTCTGATTTTCAATATTATTTTTGTTTCAAAACAAAGTTTGTAATGGTTATTTGAAGCTGGTTGGTTTACATTACAAATTTACATAAACTCTGCCCCCGGTAACACGCAACAAAGGCCATGTTGAGAAGAGGAAGAGTTGTAGAAGAGCACATTTGGGAGTCTTCTCAAGCTGTCACATCCATCTTTTCACATTTATTGCAATACATTACGTAACACAGATGCAATAGCATGTCATAAAAGCAATATGAAACTAAACTATACCTGTTCTATCTTCATGCAGCATATTCTCTGACTCTGAAGGCATCTTTTTAACAGTTCCCTCACAAGCGATTTATAGATTATCATGACAGCTAATCAATGACTTAAAGATAGTTAGCGCCATCAGCTACATTAATTTATCAGCAAACCATTCAGAAATGTTGCATTCTACAGTTTGAGACATGTTCAGTGTGTGTCTGTGTGAGGTAATCGAAGCTGCTAACTCAAGCTCTTGAAGCCCCGCCCTCTTCTTGAAAGGGGGCCAGGAGCAGCAGCTAATTTGCATTTAAAGGGACACATTGCTCAACCTCAAAAAGTGATGATTTTAACAATGAAAATTATAAAAATAATCTGTGGGGTATTTTGAACTAAAAACTCAACTCACATACACACTCAGAGGCTTATTTTATATCTGGTAGAAAGGGGCATCATAGGACCTCTTTAAAGGCCCACTGAAGGGCCTTGAAACGCGCCGCATTATTCAACGTGTTGAAGTAATTTCCCCTGAAATGGCTCCAGCTGTTAGCAGCTCCTCCCCTTTTTTGAAACAGCCAATAGCGTTTCGTTAATATACAGTTTGTGACTAGAGCGCAAGAGTGGACCTTTCTCTGTTTGTTAAAGCCAGTTTCCTCTAACAGTGTTTACCATCATAATCTCCATATCGCTTTGAAGTGCAGCATTCTGTGCAGAATTCAAATGGGTCCGATATGTTTGTTGTGTGCGCCGACTCGCCCATATGATCCGCGCTGCGCTCTCGTGTCTGTAGTCTAAATTTAGACCAGAGCCGTTGGGGTGTGTGCGCTGCTGCGGTGCGTGAAACTAACATGAAAACTGACTTTATTCATGTCAGGAGTTTGGTTTGACTTCTCTGGCTTTACTCTTCTCTGTATGCCTTCTCTCAGCTGCTCGCTATATTAATTAGCGGCCGCGCTCTGTGCATCTCACACCTGTCCCCCCTTTGTCCTGATCACCTTGCTATTTAACTCTCATGCTCTTCTCCCCTCGTTGTCGGATTATTGTTTGTTCTTTCATGTCGGCAACTAACGTCTTGTCCTCTTATGCTCGCCTAGTCCTGTTTCGCCGTGTGTGTGTGGTTCAAGAGGATTTTCCCCTGGGTTCTGCGGCTTCCCAATCTGCTCTTCAGCACCGTCGTATCAGCCGAGTGAGGTGTGCGTTTCGACGCGTCCTGCGTGCGCTCCCTGGCCAGCAGTACCCGTTACCAGGCTACCCGCCAGCTCCTTATATGTACTCTTTTGCTTATCTCTCCTGACCTGCGTCCGCCTATACGGCTGGTAACTGGCAGTCAGCCTTATTTTCCCTGTTCCCGCTCAATAAATTACTAATTTACCAGCATTCGCTTTTGGGTCCTTTCTACATTGTGACAGAATAATCCGACCACTATGGACCCAGCGAACGAGACGACGACCATCCGCTCAGCGGTCGAGCTGCAGGGAGCTATGCTGGGTAGACACGCCGAGGAATTGGCAGCCGCTAAGCACGCCGTGGATGCACTCGCTGCCCAGGTAACGGATTTGACCGGCCAACTACACCTCCTGCGTCAAGACCAGTCCTCGTCTCCTGGGACGCGACAAGCAGCCGAGCCTCGCGTCAACAACCCCCCTTGTTATTCCGGCGAGCCTACAGAGTGCCGGGCATTTCTTACCCAGTGTGAGGTAGTGTTTTCCCTTCAGCCGGTCACGTATGCTTCGGACCGCGCCAAGGTTGCGTTTGTGGTGTCTCTTCTCACGAGCCGAGCCCGGGATTGGGGAGCGGCAGTCTGGGAGGCTGAAGCTAACTGCTGCAAGCAGTACACCTCATTTAAAGAAGAGATGTTGAAGGTGTTTGATCGTTCTGTTTTTGGTCGCGAGGCTTCTCGACAGCTAGCTGCTCTCCGCCAAGGAGGACGTTCCGCGGCCGATTATGCGATTGACTTTAAGACCTTGTCGGCCACCTGTGAATGGAATGAGGCTGCCCTCACTGCACGCTTTTTGGAGGGCCTGAATGATGACCTGAAGGACGAGATTTTTGCTCGTGAGTTTCCCTCGAACCTAGATGAGTTGGTGGAATTGGCCATTCGGTTAGACAAGCGCTTTGATCTGCGCAGACGCGCTCGTGCTGACGTCATGGGTTTCCGGGGATCCCCATCCACGCCTTCGGCATCACCGGAGTCACGCCCAGACCCTGAGCCAATGCAGCTGGGCAGAATACATCTCTCCTCCGCTGAACGCCAACGCCGCATCCGGGAGCGATTGTGCCTTTACTGTGGTGGCACTGGGCATTTTGCTGCCACATGTCCGGCAAAAGAGAGAGCTCGCCAGTAGATCGGGGAGTATTGGCGAGCGCAACTCCTCTATCCCCATCCTTCAAGTCTCGCACCTTGATTTCGACCATTCTTCGCTGGGGTACCTCATCTGTCACCTGCTCTGCCCTCATTGACTCGGGGGCGGAGGGAAATTTTCTTGATGAGACGTGGGCGGTTAAACACGGCCTTCCCCTTCATGAATTAAAGGAGACTCCCACAGCTTTTGCCCTGGACGGCCGGGCGCTGTCTAACATCCGTTTAGCCACCGCCCCGGTGAGTCTCACCACATCTGGCAACCACCAAGAGACCATTTCCTTTCTAGTGTTTCATTCTCCTATGGCCCCCATTGTCCTAGGACATCCGTGGTTAACACAGCACAATCCCCAGATAAACTGGTCAGATAGTTCTATTATGTCATGGAGCTTGCCTTGTCATACAAATTGTCTTGTCTCTGCTGTTTCCTCTGTCTCACCTGTGTCTGTTTTTCAGGAGGAGTCCATTGATTTATCTGGAGTCCCGGAGGAGTACCACGATCTGCGAGCGGTGTTTAGTCGTTCCCGGGCCGCTTCTCTCCCTCCGCACCGTCCTTATGATTGTAGTATCGACCTTCTTCCTGGCACCTCTCCTCCCCGTGGGCGTTTATATTCCTTGTCTGCTCCTGAACGCAAGGCACTTGAGAGATATCTCGACGAATCTCTCATGGCGGGTACCATTGTTCCTTCCTCCTCCCCCGCCGGTGCGGGATTTTTCTTCGTAAAAAAGAAGGACGGTTCCCTGCGCCCCTGCATTGATTATCGTGGGCTGAATGACATCACCATTAAGAACCGGTATCCGTTACCACTGATGTCATCGGCCTTCGAGATCCTGCAGGGGGCAAGGATTTTCACGAAGTTAGATCTCCGTAACGCATACCACTTGGTGCGCATTAAGGAGGGGGACGAGTGGAAGACGGCGTTTAATACCCCGTTAGGACACTTTGAATACCGGGTGCTACCGTTCGGGCTGGTAAACGCCCCAGCCGTTTTTCAAGCGCTCGTTAACGATGTGTTAAGAGACATGCTCAACATCTTTGTCTTTGTGTACCTGGATGACATCCTCATTTTCTCCCCGAATCTCCAGGTACACACCCAACACGTTCGTCGCGTATTACAGCGCTTATTGGAGAATCGTCTCTATGTAAAGGCGGAGAAATGCGCATTCCATGTCCAGTCGGTTACCTTCCTTGGTTCGGTCGTGTCGGCAAGGGGCATAAGCATGGACCCCTCCAAGATTCAGGCAGTCACTGATTGGCCCGTTCCCGAGTCTCGCTCGGCTCTTCAGCGGTTTCTGGGGTTTGCGAACTTTTATCGCCGCTTCATACGTAATTTCAGTCAGGTTGCCGCTCCCCTGACTGCTCTTACGTCTGCGAAGTCCCCCTTTGTCTGGTCTGAGAATGCTCAGTGCGCTTTCGAACGTCTTAAAGGTCTGTTTACATCTGCGCCTATTCTAATTTCGCCTGATCCGGAGAGCCAATTTATCATCGAGGTTGACGCGTCTGAAGTCGGAGTGGGAGCTGTGCTTTCGCAGCGCTCCCCTCTCGATCATAAGGTTCACCCGTGTGCTTTTTTTTCGCGCCGGCTCTCGTCAGCTGAACGCAACTATGACGTGGGTAATAGGGAGCTCCTTGCCATCCGGCTGGCCTTAGAGGAGTGGCGTCATTGGCTTGAGGGAGCCTCCACTCCGTTTATCGTCTGGACTGACCATCGTAACTTAGAGTATATCCGCTCCGCTAAGAGACTTAATGCTAGACAGGCTCGCTGGGCTCTTTTTTTCGGGCGTTTTAGTTTTACGATCTCTTACAGACCTGGGTCTAGAAACGTTAAACCAGACGCTCTTTCTCGCCAGTTTTCTTCCTCTGATGATGGTGCCACCACGGAGACCATCCTACCGGAGGGATGCGTGGTTGGTTCCGTCACGTGGGGAGTGGAACGGTTGGTGAGAGGAGCGCTGGCGCACACCGTCGTTCCTCGGGGGTGCCCTGAGGGTAAACTTTTTGTCGTACAGTCGGTTCGTCCAGCTGTTCTTCGCTGGAGTCACGCCTCTAGATTTGTTGCGCATCCAGGGGTGGGGCGCACGCTGGCAGTGGTCCGCCAGCGATTCTGGTGGCCTGCCATGGAACGTGAGATACGTCGATTTGTCGCGTCATGTTCTGTCTGTGCGCAGCAAAAGTCCGGTAATTCGCCTCCCAAGGGTCTTCTTCGTCCCCTCTCTATTCCCTCCCGCCCTTGGTCCCATATTGCCCTGGATTTCGTCACGGGGCTTCCCCCCTCCTGTGGCAATACGGTGATTCTGACTGTTGTGGACCGATTTTCTAAGGCGGTCCATTTTGTCCCTCTTCCCAAGCTTCCGTCGGCTAAGGAGACTGCGCGTACGGTCGTGGACCACGTCTTTAGGATTCATGGACTTCCTACGGATGTGGTTTCGGATAGGGGGCCCCAATTTGTTTCTAACTTTTGGAGGGAGTTCTGTCGGCAGATTGGGGCTACCGCCAGTCTGTCGTCAGGGTTTCACCCACAGACTAATGGTCAGGCCGAGCGCGCTAATCAGGACCTTGGGCGGATGCTTCGCTGTTTGGCAGCTAGAAACCCCTCCTCCTGGTGCGAACAATTGACTTGGGCAGAATACGCGCATAATTCGTTGCCGTCGTCGTCCACTGGCCTGTCTCCGTTTTCATGTTGCTTGGGTTACCAGCCACCTCTGTTTCCCTCTCAGGAGAGCGCGGCTGCCGTTCCCTCGGTTCAAGCGTTCATTCAGCGCTGTCGTCGTACTTGGAGGAGAGTGAGATCGGTTCTTTGCCGGACAGCGGAACGCACCCGTCGGGCCGCTAACCGTCGTCGGTCTAAAGCACCTAGGTATGTGTGTGGTCAGAAAGTTTGGCTCGCCACACGTAATTTACCCATTCAGACGCCCGCTCGTAAGTTGGCTCCCCGTTTCATTGGGCCCTATGTCGTTACTAAGGTTATCAGTCCAGCGGCAGTACGGCTCAGGTTGCCACATTCCCTTAAGCGCGTTCACCCGGTTTTCCATGTCTCATGCATTAAGCCCGCGGTTCGCACTCGGTTGCCTCCCTCCCCCCCCCTTGCCATTCGTGCTAACTCTCCCGTCTTTAAGGTTAAGAAGCTGCTGGATGTCCGACCCCGAGGGCGGGGTCATCAGTATCTTGTCGATTGGGAGGGATTCGGTCCGGAGGAGAGAAGCTGGGTACCAGGAAGGGATGTGCTGGACCGCTCGCTTATCGAGGACTTCCTCCGCTCCCGGCAGTCTTCCTCGGGGGCGCCAGGTGGCGCCCGTCGGGGAGGGGGTACTGTCAGGAGTTTGGTTTGACTTCTCTGGCTTTACTCTTCTCTGTATGCCTTCTCTCAGCTGCTCGCTATATTAATTAGCGGCCGCGCTCTGTGCATCTCACACCTGTCCCCCCTTTGTCCTGATCACCTTGCTATTTAACTCTCATGCTCTTCTCCCCTCGTTGTCGGATTATTGTTTGTTCTTTCATGTCGGCAACTAACGTCTTGTCCTCTTATGCTCGCCTAGTCCTGTTTCGCCGTGTGTGTGTGGTTCAAGAGGATTTTCCCCTGGGTTCTGCGGCTTCCCAATCTGCTCTTCAGCACCGCCGTATCAGCCGAGTGAGGTGTGCGTTTCGACGCGTCCTGCGTGCGCTCCCTGGCCAGCAGTACCCGTTACCAGGCTACCCGCCAGCTCCTTATATGTACTCTTTTGCTTATCTCTCCTGACCTGCGTCCGCCTATACGGCTGGTAACTGGCAGTCAGCCTTATTTTCCCTGTTCCCGCTCAATAAATTACTAATTTACCAGCATTCGCTTTTGGGTCCTTTCTACATTGTGACAATTCACCTCAAATGAAAGCATATTTACACTGAATCATTTCCTATCACATATATAGTGTTATATGTGCCTTTCACCATGTAGAAATTAGTATAAATGTGTGTTAACAACTCCTGACCGATTTCAACCTTAGCTTCTGCAGTGTAGGGGGCGGGCTTTAGATTCTAGAGAGCATTTTGATTGGACAGAAGATTTGACGAGAAAGTGAAGTCTGCGATGATGTCACCAAAATCTGAGATTTGTTTTAACGGAAGTGACTGTGAGAGACTGTAAATTTTGAATGCTTATATCTCCTACATGCAAATTTTGTCATAGTTTTGGAACATACCAGCTTATTCATAACTTTAAGGCTAACACAGTCATACTAAAAGCTAAAAAACTTAAATTTGGATTTCAGTGGACCTTTAACAAAGACTTCCTATAAGAAAAATCAATAGATAAAATACAGAAAAAGTGGGCGGGGACTGTTGCACTCTGTGAAAGGTGGTGCACATTGCATTGTGGGATATGAATATTACACACAGTGTAATGTATTAGGTCATCTGGGTTCATGCAAAGGTTAGCAAACTAAGCACAGTATACAGTGTATTGTCATTGTCGGGCAGAAACCTTGAATTTCCAAAACAGCTACTTTTACGAAAAAAAGAAAAGAAAAAAAAAGTATTTTTTTCAATAATTAAACACTGTGCTGTCAACATTGATATTGTGGACTTAATGTAGCATTTGTGTCATTATATTATTAACATTCTACCAAAATCAAGGTCAAATGGATTTACAAGGTTTTTTTGACCACATGATTCATCCTTCATTAGAACGGGCACATCTAAGGCATAAGTGCATCGCATTACATTTTTATGGATCCTCTTTATATTAAGTTGCCTTAAGTACTATGTAATAACATTAATTAATCATTTGATACAATGCACTTATTGTGTACATACATGTTTTTACATTGCACTTACATTTTAAAAATTCCTGCATGTAATTACATCTGTAATTAAATTCTGTAGTTACATTTGTAATTACACTGTTGACACTTCCTTTACATCTAACCCTACCCTTAAACTGACCCATATCACCACACCTGTCCCTAACTCTACCCGTATCCCACCTCAATATCAGCAAAAGTGTTTTGCAATACAATTTGAACACAGTAAGTACATTGTACTTATTTTTTGATGTAAGTAAATAGTACTTAAGGCCACCTAATATAAAGTGGGGCCTTTTTATCAACTTACGGGTTATAAAGCTTATTGTAGCTATGTGTGCACTTTTTGTCTGTCATTTGGACAAAATCTCATGTTATAAAATATATGCACAGACTGTTTAAGACAATATTGGCTATGACTTGATGACAAAAAAACTATACTAAAAGGCCTGTTTACATGACACCATTTTAAACTTAAACCTTTGTATATGTTTTGGCCGTTCAATTAAATGACAATTACGTTTTGCGTTTTAGGGTCCTGAATATTTAAACTTTTGAAAACAGGTTTCAACATTGCAGTTACTGAAAACTATACCGTTATCGTCTCATGTAAAAATATATATTTTTTAAAAAGCAATTTGTGAAAATTCGTGATTGGTGACGTCATGGGCTAGCCTAGAAATCTAGACGCACCCTAGCGGCAGCAAATTTAATTTGCCCGCAAGTGTAGTCTAGGAACTTTCAATACCCTTCTGAGCTGTATTCCCCTAACTCTTGCCGGACCAATCCCATCGTGTATAGAGTTGGTGGGCGAGGCCATAATGACGACGGCAGAGTTGCGCTTGCTTCTAGTAAACACAGAAACTGGCGAACGGCGGCGGTCTTTCGAATCAGCTTTGACCGCGACTCTGGAAGACTTGGAGTTAAGCTTTTCTCTGAGAAAAGAACAAAGAACGGCACTGAAGTCATTCTTAAAAAGGGAAGATGTGTTCAGAGTTTTGCTGACCGGATACGGCGAATGTTTAATCTATCAACAAGCTCTGTTTCACCTTCGTTGCTCTGGTTGGTGGTAGCGCTATCCTATCGCGTGCAGAGGGAGTTTGAAAGACAACCGTTTATCCCGCCCCTCAGATTGAGCCGTCAATGGTGAGTTTCCAGACCAAACATCATGAGTTTTACGTGTTCGGTCTAGCGTTTCTTTACAAAGTGACATTGCCACTGGCCTGGCAGCATAATACAGCATTTTTAATTGTTCCACCGTGATACGAGAAAGCTAATTCTCAGGTGTTAACAAACAAAACTGCAAGCATATGTCTGCAAAGAGGAGGGTGCAGGGAGGATGTCTTAATTGCTTATCATGTTGCCCTTTGTTCTTACATGAAGGAAGGCTAAATGTCTTTACAACATCCATGTAGAAGCAATCGTGATGGGAATACAGCGTTCAGTGTCATGCTGCATTACACCAGTACAGTGAACAGTCTAGGGAGGTTGGCACAGCAGCATGTGCACCTGTTTAAACAGGTGTTTGTACAGAAAACAGGCTTGTGCTGCTGAAACTACTTAACCTCCATGTGAGCAGTGAAGTGTGTTGACGGTGCTGGAGGTTGAAGGGGCATCTAAACATTTGGGAATAATGGACATGGATGTTCAGAATGAGAGGTGGAAGTAAAGGAGCAAAAAACTGTGCTGCTGCTAATTGGCAACGGATGTGGCTGAGAGCGCAAAAGGAGGACTCGCTCAGAGGGAATTATTCTATGTGTGTGAGTGTGTAGAAGACACACATGGATGTCTAGATATAATAGTTGAACTGGGACTGACCCATATTCCATATGCAGCTTTATACAGATAAAAGCAAATGTTACTTGTGAATGAAAATGCTATGCTGACTTACATTTTTCTTGGGGCGATTAAAGTTGTTTTTTTTGCCAGTAAAGCCTTTCGCTGTATATTTATTTATTTATGCTTTTATTAAAACTGTACTTAAATGTGCACTGTGTACATTTTAGCTGCATTTAGTGGTGAGGTTGTGAATTGCTGCTGCCCACCGCTTGCCCCCATCCCTTTCCAAGCACATAGAGAAGCTACGGTAGTCGACACAAGACAAAAATGTCATCATCTGAGACAGCAGAGAGTAGCTAGTGCTCTATAGTGCAGTTTGTCCAATTGGGGCTACTGTACAAACATGACAATGCTAAATGGTGACTTCACTGTAAGGGGACCCGCGGTGTGTGTAGATAGAAATGTCTCATTCTAATGTAATAAAAACATAACAGTTCATTATGTAAGGTCTTTATACACCACTGAAAACATAGTTATGTAGATTATATTGCATTTCTTTCGATATATCCTTATAAATATTACACACTGCACCTTTAATTATCAAAACATACCAGTAAAAATAATTTAGATAACAATTGAATTACCATGGTGTGCCATGTAAATATAATTGTACTTGCATATGGAAATTATTTAGTACTATCTGAAACCATCACTCTAATGCCAAGGAATTGTGGGTTCCATGATTGTGATTTTTCACAATAAAATGGAAATGAAATATGGAAGATAATTAGCTTGCTTATGCCGGTTATGTGGACTGCAATCGTTTTTTGTTCTGATATCAAACAGGTCCAGATGTACAAGCCAAAAGTTTGGACATTACTATTTGTAACGTTTTTAAAAGAATTTTCAAAAACTCATCAAGCCTGCATTTATTTGATCAATTTTTTGTTTTGTTTTTTGTTTTTTGTTTTTTAATATTGTGATATATTATTACAGTTTAAAATATTTGGTTTTCAATTTATTATACTTTAAATTATCATTTATTTCTGTGATACAAAGCTGAATTTTCAGGATTGTTACTCCTGTCTTCAGTGTCACATGTGACATCCAGTCTATTACATGATCCTTTAGAAATCATTCTAATATTCTGATTTATTATGAGTGTTGGAAACAGTTCTGCTGCCTAATGTATTTGATGAATTTAAAGGTTCAAAAGAACTGTGTTTATTCAAAATAAAAACACATTTTCAAATAATATAAATCTCCTTTAATATCAATTTTTATCAATTTAACACATCCTTGCTGAATAAAATTATTGATTTATTTCAACAACAAAAATGACTGACCAGTAGTGTATATTATTGTTACAAAAGATTTTTATTTTTTAAAACATTTGCTTCTTTTTTTAAATGTTTCATTCATCAAAGAATTATAAAAAAAAAAGTATCACAGGTTATGAAAAACATTAAGCAGCAGAACTGTTTCCAACTTTGAAAATGAATCGTCATATTACAGTGATTTCTGAATGATCATGTGCCACTGAAGACTGGAGGAATGATACTGAAAATTCAGCTTTGCATCACAGCAATAAATGATCATTTAAAGTATAATAAATTGAAATAGCCTGACAAGCCAGACCCACGTCAAGATGTTTGGTCTGGAAACTCACCATTGACGGTTCAATCCGAGGGGCGGGATAAACGGTTGTCTTTCAAACTCCCTCTGCACGCGATAGGATTCGGTACACAACACGCCAGAGCAACGAAGGTGAAGCGATGCTCGTTGATAGATTAAACATTCGCCGTATCCAGTCGGCAAAAGTCCGAACTCCGAATGACTTCAGTGCAGTTCTTTGTTCTTTTCTCAGAGAAAAGCTTAACTCTAAGTCTTCCAGAGTCCGTCGCGGTCAAAGCTGATTCGAAAGACCGCCGCCGTTCGCCAGTTTCTGTGTTTACTAGAAGCACGCAAACGCAACTCGGGCATCGTCATTATAGCCCCGCCCACCGACTCTATACACGATGTAATTGGCCCGGCAAGAGTTAGGCGATTACAGCTCAGAAGGGTATTGAGAGTTGCTAGAGGACACTCGCGGGCAGATTAGATTTGCTGCCGCTAGGGTGCGTCTAGATTTCTAGGCTAAAATTGAAAGCCATTTATTTTAAATTGGAATAATATATCACAATATTACAAATGTTTTTGTATTTTTTATCAAATAAATGCAGGCTTGATGAGCAGAAGAAACTTCTTTCAAAAACATTACAAACATATGAGCAAATCTGTTCTTTTGAATGACATTTCACACTAATAGGATTGTTTTCTCCCCTCAAACTTTTGATGAACAAACCACTGTGCACAGTCCCCATCTGGGATTGTCTAGAAATGATTTATTCCAAATGATCTGAAGTTAGGTAGAAACCTGGAGGGTATGTGGTGTAAGTCAAGTTGCTCTCAGAATTTCAATTCAAGTCCAAACCTCTAGTTCCCATTGCAGGCAGATGAGATGAGACTAAGCCAGAGCCCCGGGACACAAGACTCTCTCAAAGAGGTTCAAAGGAGAGACAACTCTGAGATGAGATGATTCTATCCAATATATTCTGAAAACGTCACCCAGCTAGCAACTTTATTAAGGCATTTCTTCTGTTCTCGATTAACCTGCATGTTTGGAGCATGAGAGACCCTACGGCCCTTTTGATATATAGTTCAAAATACATACTTAAATAAATTTTTGTTTATTGAAAATTCTTTCCTCATTTACTTATCCTCATGCAGGTCCAGTATGACTTTCTTTCTGCTGTGGAACTATATTATGAAGAATGTTTTGGTTCCCATTGACTTCCATTTTGTATATATAATGGGAACTGAAGTGGTTTTGTTATCAACATTCTTCAAAATACATCTTCTATCTTTCACGGAAAAAAAGAAAGTCATACAGGGTTGGAATATCATGAGGATAATAAAGGATATGATAATTTACAGTGCATCCGGAAAGTATTCACAGCGCTTCACTTCCACATTTTGTTATGGTACGGTCTTATTCCAAAATTGATTCAATTTATTATTTTCCACAAAATTCAATACCCCATAATGACAATGTGGCTGTGTGCTTAGGGTCATTGTCCTGTTGGAAGATGAACCTTCGCCCCAGTCTGAGGTCCAGAGCACTCTGAAGCAGGTTTTCATCAAGAATATCTCTGTACATTGCTGCATTCATATTTCGCTAGATCCTGACTAGTCTCCCAGTTCATGTCGCTGAAAAGCATCCCCACATCGTGATGCTGCCAACACCATGCTTCACTTTAGTGATGGTATTGGCCAGGGGATAAGTGGTGGTTGTTTCCTCCAAACATGACCCTTGCCATTCGGGACAAAGAGTTTTTCATCTGACCAGATAAAAAATTTCCTTCGGTGCCTTCGGGTGCCTTTTGGCAAACTCCAGTCAGGCTTTCATGTGCCTTTTACTGAGGAGTGGCTTCCGTCTGGCCACTACCATACAGGCCTGATTGGTGGAGTACTGCAGAGATTGTTGTTCTTCTGGAAAATCATTCCGCAGAGAAATGCTGAACCTGAGTGACCATCATGTTTTTGGTCACCTTCCTGACTTAGGTTCTTCTCCTCTGATTGCTCAGTTTGGGCTTTGGGACTCATTGGGACCTTCAATGCTACAGATTTTTTTTTTCTGTACTTTTCGCCATATGTGTGCCTCAATACAGTCATGTCTCGGAGGTCTACAGACAATTGGACTTCATGGCTTGGTTGTGCTCTGACATCTGTCCAATCAACTAAGTTGGACTCCAATTAAGTTGTATAAACATTTCAAGTGGAAGCAGGATGCACCTGTGACAGTGAAGTAAAAAAGTAAAGCGCTGTGAATATACTTTCCGGATGCACTGTACATTTCTGGATTAAATATCCAATTATACTTCATGCTGATACTTAACAACTTCTCTTAATTTATGGGAACTGATCATTAACAAAAAATTTACTTGATTACATGATTTAGACTTCTTCTATAAAAGGTTAAATTGTACATGCTGATTCTCTGATTAGTGCACACAGTGTAGATATAGTGTTAAAAATATTTGTAATTTTTACAGAAAATAACTGAAAGTGCTACAGAAAAAGGTGGTTATGTGTACATTATGGTATCATATACAGTGCAAGACTGTAAATGACTGAACATTGTGTTATGTGTAATTCTACTTTAGATTACTGTCAGATGTATGGGTTTGCAAGTAAAAACTATTAATTACCATATAATTTACAGAGAAAAACAATAAAAGGTAATTTGCATGGTGGTTATCAGTATATTTAAGGTAAAAGGCAGATTATGATACCATGAGCAGATCGCTTGATGAAATATATGGTTTTATGTTTTAGAATATACAGGCCAACATATTTTTTTTACCATGAATTTCTGGCAACCACAGCTGTCATTGTATGATGTAGTACAGTACACGCCTCAGTTTCTAAATGGACTTCAACAGGTACTTTGTGATACAACCAAGTTGAAACTTCAGTAATGTTTGTCTGGGTTTTGATTAAGCCAGAGCAACACTAAACACATTTAAAGGGAATTCAATAGGTTCATTTACTATCATTGTTTTACACTCTTGCACTTGGGTCTGTGGGAGCTTAAACAGAAAGAAAGCCGACCTTAACTGGACATGTCTGATGACAGAACTAATATGTCCGACTACTGACCATAATGCATTAATGCATCCTATGGGGGTTATGTGCAATCCAACAAGCCTTCAAATTCTGAAAAACAAGTTTCATCGCTTTTGGTTTAGGTCTTTTGTATATGCGTCGATTAGAGCTGTAGGTTTTACTCATACCTTCAAAGGAGCAAACAAAGATGAGCATAACTAAATGTTTAGTTTAGTTTTTTTTTTTATTTATGCTAAAATGTATTTGTTTTTAATCAAATAGAACACCAACAATAAAAATAACTAACTAGGTTAGGTACTGCCAGTACTATCAGTTGGTACTGCCCTCAACACTTTCTACGAACAGCAGATGCAATGAGGCCTGTTTGTTCATTTAACGATCAGCATACAGCCTATTACCAGCTAGTCAGAATATGAGTCTGATACTTCTCCATTGGGCTGTAATGGTGCGTGTTTCATCCGAACCAGGAAAGACCTCAATTGGATAGACCTACAACCAATCAGAGCAACAGAGTGATGCATAACATTAGTTGTCAAATGTCAACAGAACTCAACTGCACTGTGTTGCCAAGTCTGTGATTTTCCCGCGGGTTGTTTTCCATGTCTGCGGGTTGAAGCGACCTCAATTAGGTAATAGACCTTGGAATGCGAATTTTAGCAGACAACCTAACCAAAATATCACACATTTTACCAACCAAATGCCTTTTTCCCCCGAAGAACCACCCGAAAAGCTATTGGGCTTGTTTTGGGCTACTAGTTGGCGGGTTTTGTTGTAAAAACTTGGCAACCGAAGAAAAAGATGCGTGTAAACGATCTTTGCCAGTTTTGTAAAAAAAAAAAAAAAAGAACTTAAGGATGCACAGAGTACTTATCAACACGATTATAATTTTTTTGAGAAATAGTGAAGGTGAATGCACATACGAACAAGTACTCTGTTTAGGATTAGAACAAATTCAACACATTGAACCCAAGCGCAGTGCCTTTGATGCCGTGGGTGATTACGTTACTGTTTATCATCTGTCCATCATCGTCTAAAGCCCGCCCTTACAATTTCATTGGTTCAAACAGTTTCTGTTCGGGCATAATTACTCCTCTATGGATCAAGTCCAGAACGAACTGCCCGAGCTCAAATGTGCCAACATGTTGTATTGTTATTAGTTTAATCTGTCTCAGCTGAGACACATTTTTTGCTGTATAGTCTCCAGTCATGAGTGTGAAAGAGTAAACAAACACACACACACACACACACACACACACACACACACACACACACACACACACACACACACACACACACACACACACACACACAAACACACACACACACACACACACACACACACACACACACACACACACATGCACGTACACAGGGAGGGAGACTGGGAGAGCAAGCTTCCAGTCTAAGCAAATTAGATGTGTTGTTTGAGTTGGACTTTCAGCAGATGAGAGCAGGATTAGTGTCCCTTCTGCAGGTTAATTGCAGAGACACCACACACAACTGTTGGGTTTTACTGCACATTCAATCCCCTAACAAAAACATATCTTCGCAAGGTCAGAAATTTCTGCTCTTACTATGTCGTCTCTCTGTGTGGTTGAAGAGAGTGCTATTACAGTTTCAACAGTCTATAAAGTGTCACATCCTATCAGCAAAGCCGCTCTGCAGGATTATAATTTACTGTCATGTAAAAAGGAAATAAGAGGTAGAAGTTCCTTTTCAATGTGTATGTGTCTGAACGAGAGAGAGAGAGAGAGAGAGAGAGAGAGAGAGAGAGAGAGAGAGAGAGAGAGAGAGAGAGAGAGAGAGAGATGTGATAGCACCTTTACCCATTCAACCCACATCATACAGCACACAAAGACTTTGACAGCCAGAGGGAACATCTCGCGTATTGAAAAGGGCCACAATAAAAGGAAACATCAATAAAGGGGGGTGGTAAGACTGCTGATCCATGCTTTTCACAATCAGAGGATGAGCTACAACGTTTCTCTGGCTTGAAAAAAAAAAAAACATACTCTACTTAACTGTATCAGTGTCTTTTAATAATTTAAGTAGCTAACCTTTAAGCACAGTAGTCTAACTCCTGTCTGAGAGAAAGGGGGGAACAATAAGGCTCTAGCTAGAAATGACCAGGGGGCCATGCAGAATATTCTTTTCAGTTACTTTGCAACACCAACAACATTTTTTCCAAACAAAGCCACAGGAGAATTAACCAAGCAACAATCTCTGGCAACACACAGTAGTTGCATTCATGAATTAATCAGTGTTTTAAAACAAATGGGTTGAATGAATGATTCAGTGACTCACTCATAAAGTCAATAGCTGTAGCCTAAATTGCATACTGTCTGAGTAGATACTACATTTGAATAACAATGTACTTTAAAAAGTATGGTCATTATAGCATGAATGGTCATTATAGTATGAATGTGTGTAGTACGACATCCAGACGTACTAGGCTGCATCCAACATGTTATCATTGTCATGTGACCAACACCAATTCTGATGCTTAACTGCCATTCAACTTCTCTCCCGTGGCCTCGTGGGATAGCAAAGTGTCCATTGGATGCACACTTAAGAATCTCACCTAAAGTAACACTTCTATCAGGACCACTATAATCAAAGATGATTGACAATTAGCAAATAGTTTGGATTGGCGGTATAGGTTATGTTCTGGGCAAGAACTTCTAGCATTGATGAGAGCAGGGAGAACAGCAATCTACCCCACCCCCACCCCAGATAAAGATATCATTAATTTTAATATTTAATGTAGGCCTACATCATAGTTCAAGAATGTAGTCTGATTCATGGGGAATCAGAATGCCAAACCTGACTGGATGACAGGAGGAGCGGGGGATGAAGGAGGGTAATTAGCCCTGGAGAAACATGATAATACTGATGGAGCTTAATGCTGTGATAGACATCGTATTCCTATTGGCAGATGTAGATCAGCTGACAGTCAGCTGATACGAGCTTGATTGGCCCGCCAGAACTAACGCTACGCTTATGTAATTTGCCTATTTGCTGACTATAAATATGGTGTATTTGGACTTTGATACTCTTTCATGTACTGTTTTTACAGAATACATAACAGGAAAATAGACATATTTGGATGCAGGGAGTCATTTGTTTAGACTTCACTTCACAATAAGTGTAATGATGTAACCTGCAGAAAGTAATATTCACCACAGATTGGCAGCCTTTCTAAACGGGCAAAAAGACAAGTGGAGGGATACAATCAATGAAAACTTCATATCTGATTATTTAATAGTTGACTAGATTTAAAAATATTATTGTAAATCTTTTGCTTGTCCAATTTGTGCCCATTGTAGTCAGTTTGGAGCACTATTAATTTGTACTAATTTCAAATCCAGTGATCCAATCCAAGTAATGTTGCAGGATGCTTCATAACGGTAACAGAGTACTGCAGTGTTACTTGCATTTTGATGTGCTGCACTATTTACTTTCTTCCTGTCACTGATCTGAAGGGATTATGGGTTCAGCTTGTAATGCCTCTCCTATTATAGGCCACTCAAAATGGTTTGTGCCACACTGGATCTTTCCATGTTGTTGCCCCTCCAGATGCAGCAAAGCCCCTGTCAGACAAATGGCAAATCCAAACTGACACCCGAGTCGCCAACATCTCCCCGAGCCTGTCATTCTCAAAGACACGCTTGTATTTTCATTTCTGACATGCTCCCTTGTCAGCCGTCCCACTAACACTACAGTTAATGGAACGAGACTGAAGCACATCTGCAAAAAGACAGCGAGAAGTCTTTTTTTTTTCCGGAATTAAATTAATGCATATGATGTTTATACTGAATTACTTTACAAGATCCTTTTGATATAAGCAAAAAAACAAAACCTCTTTGTTTCATGCATTTGGGTTCGTTTTCACCCAGAATAGGTAGATAAAAAAATTAATAAAAGTGCATAATGTACATAAAGAGTTTAGTACAAAAATGAAACTTTGGATATGTGTTAAAGGTGCAGTATTAAGGATTTTTGCAGTAACCACCAGGTCAGTGTTATATACTTTGTTCAGTTGAGTTCTTACAATATCCCAAATGTTTCCAACTATTTGTAAATTGTTAGAAAATTGCTATTTTAACTGAGGAACTGGGACGTCTGAGGGAGTCTCCTGTCAATTGCGTCATATCTGCGTGACCCTCGGTTTCCGCAGCCACAGAGCGAACAGACAGAGTAACATCGTAACATAATTTTAAACACACTTAAATGTATCTAATATGGTAAACAGAGTTGCGTTACCTCATATGTATGACCGGAAAAGCGGAAATGGTGCCGGCGACTGTGTCCCGTCAATATCGCCAGCCTTCCTCAGCTCCACTACTTTTGTTTCTGCTCTGCTTCATACTACAGTAACATTAATAATCATATCCATGAACATGAATTCTGCCTGAGTCTTATCCTGATTCTTTCCCACCGGCTGTGAGGTGAAGATCACATGTCCCAAAAATCTGAGCTCAAACTTGGGGTCAACAAACTACACCTTTGTTTTGAATAGGCGCCCTCAGCGGATGGAAAAGGTACATTGTGCAGATTTAAGACTGTCAAAAATACACATATTTTATATATGTTTTGTAGATTTGTCTACATTTGAAAAAGGAAAGTGGATTCGAGTTACAGACGCGCTTGTGCATGCAACATTTCTTCCATTTAAATAAAATGACAAATTAAATTAATGTCTAGATCTGAAAGGGATAGATCTCACATTTCACTCTGCTGCCACCTATTAATAAACCATTGCTGCATGAAAAGGAGATTCAGGCTGTTTATCATCTTTTTTAATCTGAAAGTAAAAGGTTTTGCAAATAAAATAAATATTTTCTGAAACATTTCAGAGGAATATTAATGATTTGTTCTGAGAAAAAGTATGTGTAGTTATGACATAAATCATGAATCATAAATCAATCAATCTTAAAACCATTCCAAAGTCTAATTTAAAAAAAAAGAAATGAGCATTTATTTAGACAATAATATTGTTACAAAATTAAGATATTAGAAAAGATTTCTATTTAAATACATTTTCTCATTCTCATCTTTCTAATTCATCAAAGTCTCCACAAATATTAAGCCACAAAACTGTTTCAACATTGAGAATAATACGACGAAGCTTTGCCATTAATTAATTTTAAATGGTCATATTTCACAATATAACTGATTTTATTGTATTCATTTTTTTTCCAGAATTCAGTTAGCCTTCTATCTTCTAGGACACGGCACATCCTATTATCTGCTGTAATAGCAGTATCTGTGTGCTGATGTCAGACACCCTCCGGTGTGTGCCAAAGGGGTCACATCTTCTGACATGGATGAAGAGGTCAGAGGTCACTACTGAACGAACCTCACAGTGAATGTCAACTGTGATTCTTGAAAGAAATTAAAATGGCATTGTGAGAACCGTGTGAGAGCTGAAATGTGATCATAAATTTAAATATGTATGACAACAGCGTCAGAAGATTTTATGTTTAAAAGGGCTACTTGGAGATCCACTCCTTTCTTTGCATTGCATCATAGGTTTGACTCTCATTCAGCCTGACGTGCAACTCTTCCACTCGTGTGCACAAATACTTCAGCTTCCCTATCTAGGCGGCCTCATTAATAAGGCAGCTACTAACCATAATCGGTTCAAAGGACCAACACTGGACTTTAATTAACATGTTACATTACACTGGCCATTCTCATTCTTTTCCTCATTGTTTCCATTTCGATGGCAGTTGTTTTTAACTGAGTGAGCGGTTTAACGCATTCTCGCAGGGTGTTTCGTGTGTTATTTGTTGAGTATCTTATGGTCTGGCACTAAACTTTAATGAATAGTGGCATTTTCAGTGTGCATGAATTCTGTGTATTTTCATTCTTTAGACAACAACAGCCTGAGGAATCAAAGCCTTTCCATTTACACACTAATGATCATCCTGAAAACCCTGCATAATTCACTTTTTACTGGAGTAGTTCACCCAAAAGTCTAAATTATGTCATTATTCCTAAGGCCTCTAAATTATCAACACGATCAATGTTGTACAAGTCAAAGTCAAAGTCAAAGTCAAAGTCAAAGTCAACTCAACTCAACTCAACTCAACTCAATTCAACTCAACTCAACTCAAGTTAAGCCCTGCCTGGCCCAACTTTATATTAGGTGGCCTTAAGTACTATGTACTTACATAAAAAAACAAGTACAATGTACTTACTGTGTTCCAATTGTATTGCAAAACACTTTTGCTGATATTAATGTAGGATACGGGTAGAGTTAGGGACAGGTGTGGTGATATGGGTCAGTTTAAGGGGAGGGCTAGATGTAAGGGAAGTGTCAACAATGTAATTACAAATGTAAATGAATTACAGACGTAATTACATGCAGGTATTTTTAAAATGTAAGTGCAATGTAAAAACATGTATGTACACAATAAGTGCATTTTATCAAAGTATTAATTAAAATTTTAGTACATAGTACTTAAAGGGTTAGTTCACCCAAAAATAATGTCATTAATGATAATCCTTATGTCGTTCCACACCCGTAAGACCTCCGTTTATCATTGTCATCACAATGCTGAATAAAATCATAGTTTTTGATATTTTTGGACCAAAATGTATTTTTGATGCTTCAAGAGATTCTAAACAACCAACTGATATCACATATGGACTACTTTGATGATGTTTTTATTAGCTTTCTGGACATGGACAGTAAAGTGTGCATAGACTGCATATGCTCTGGGACTAAAATATAAAATATCTTAAACTGTGTTCCAATGATAAACGGAGGTCTTATGGGTGTGGAACGACATAAGGATGAGTCATTAATGACATAAATTTCATTTTTGGGTGAACTAACCCTTTAAGGCCAACTAAAGTTGTTCCAGTCACCTTTATTTATATAGCGCATTTTACAATGCTGATTGTTTCAAAGCAGCTTCACAGTGTTAAACAGGAAAATAATGCAACATAATTTGAATAAGCTTTACAGCCTACAGCCTTTACACTCTGGAGAAAACGTTGATGTTATCCAGCTCATTTCAATTATCATATAGTGTAAATGCTGGCAGATCAGTATAATATAGGACTTATATAGTTGAAAATTTTGTGTCCCCAACTGAGCAAGCCAAAAGCCACAGGTGACGGTGGCAAGGAACCAAAATTCCTTCAGGGCCAGAATGGAGAAAAAAACCTTGGGAGAAACCTGGCTTGTACACAATCTACATGTCTTCTGTTGTCTGATTTATAGTTTATACTTTTTTTAAGTAAAAGTAGCCTGACGTGGTCATACTCAATTCTAGTCAGAATACGAGTCCGATACTGCTCCATTGGGCTGTGATTATGGGCCGTGTTTCAACGGATAGACCTACAACCAATCAGAGCAACGAAGCAACACATTAAGTTAGTTGTCAAATGTCAATAGAACTCAACTGCACTGTGTTGCCAAGTCCGCGTCCCCCCCCCCCCCCCGCGGGTTGTATTACATGTCCGTGGGTTGAAGCGACTATTATATTATATATAGACCCAAGAATGTGAATTTTAGCTGGCAACCGTGCCAAAATTACTATTGTTTTGGGCTAGTAGTTGGCGCGTTTTGTTGTAAAAACTTGGCAACCCTGTCTGCACGCACGCTGGAATAAACGATCTTTGTCGGTGTTGTAAAAAAAGGAATTCAAGGATACACAGAGTACTTACCAACATGATCATCATTTTAGAGAGAAATAATGAAGGTGAATGCATATACAAACAAGCTTCGAACAAATATAATCCAAGCCCCTTTGATGACGTGCATGATTAAGTTACTGTTTATCATCGGTCCGTCATCGTCTAAAGCCCGCCCTGATGATTTCATTGGTATGAACAGTTTCTGTTCAGAGATAATTACTCCTCTATGGATCGAGTCCAGACCGAAACTGCACGAACTCAAATGTTGTGGGCGGGGCTGAGTTCGGCTGACATCCAGGCTAAAGTAAAAGGCTTTTAACTCTGAAAATGTCTCCCGTAAGGATGTGAAGCCTATATTTCTACCAGAAAGACTCGGGAGAAATATATTGACAATAGTGGATTTATGGGTCTCGGATCTGCAATTCCTGCCTGAAGATGAGGGTAGGGGCGCAGCCGACCTCCCGGCAGAGTATGGACAGGGCCATCCAGGTGGTGGTCGGGAGGATGGGGGTAATCGTTGCTTCAGTATCTGCGAACTCAAACATGTGTAAGTACAGAGCCTTTATACCGTGAGCATGAGAATATCATTGGATTAGAGTGAAGGGATTAAGTGACGTAGTAATTGAGTCTTCCAGAACTTATGCTAAAGCTTTCATTTTTTTTTGCAGTGAAATATTTACAGATTTGTATAATTATCATAAGAATAACTTTTATATTGTTATATATTTTAACACTAAGAATATTGAAACAACTTTGCTTTATTTAAAATACCTTTTCCATAAATCCTTTCATTTTAAAATGTATCAAAAAAAATGTCTGTTGTTGTTTATTTTTCAATCATCATTATATTGCATTTCATTATAAGTCTTGCTTATACCCCCCCCCCCCCCCCCAAAAAAAATAAAATAAATAAAAATAAATAAATAAAACAACAACAACAACAACAACAACCTACAATTACTTTATAGGACATGGGAGATATATAGAGTGACAACTGATAATATATGCATTTAACGTAAGAAGCTGATCATATTGAATTACATTACAAGCTAGATTTTCATCTTGGCCATATCAATATCACTAACTGCACCAATCCGCGTAGTTTTACTAGACACAAAGACCTAACGTATCCATAAAAAAAAAAATTATGATGTCATATACCCAGCTTTATAGGGTTAGTCCCCCTTGTGACAAATCTGTTTGATTATTTCTTCCACAAAACTGTTCCTTTTATTTAAGGTAGTGTTTACTAGCCCTGCTGTTTTATGGTTGAAAGTACTGTGATATGCTCAGGCCTGAAGAGAAGTGACAGAAAGAGGAAGTCTGATCAATTTAAGGGAACTCTCTGTGTTCTTATCTAATCATCTTCTTGTCAGGCTGCCTAGTCCTTTCAGACAGGCTATCATTGCACCGGCAGACTACTTCTGAGTATAATATATCATATTTCAGGGTAAGAGTGGTATTTATAGCTTTATCGATACTAAGACACAGAATGCAGACAATTGTAACTGATACCCACTAGGAGACATGCGTCTGATTTAGCCAGTGGTTGTGCTAGCAGAACTCCCACAAATAGCAGCTTTACTAATGATAGTCTTTAGGGCTTTATGTTGTACATTGTATGCTATTTTAGTGTCATGTGTGTTACTATGATGGTGTTTTTTTATTTGCGTGTGTCTGTCAACTAGTGTTGTAGTCAAGACCACCTAATCCAAGATCAAGTCAAGACAAAGACCAATGTGTGTTGAGACAACACAAGACCCAGACTTTGAGGGGTTAAGACCAAGACAAGACCAAGACCAAGGCAGGACAAGACAGGGTCAAGACCAAGATCAGACCAGCACTCCTTAAATTCATAGCAATCCACATTACCACCTGATAAATTACTTTTAACTTATAATAAATTACTTAGAATAAACATAAGACACTATACAAAGCTGTTACCAATCAAATGAAATCATTAAAAGGGTGGTTCTGTGTTTTTTTTTCTACACTCTAAAAAATTCTGGGTAAAAAAAAAACCCAATATTGGGTCAAATATGGACTAACCCAGCAGTTGGGTTGTTTTAACCCAGCGATTGGGTTGTCTTAAGCAAATATTTAACCAAACCGCAGGATTAAAACAACCCAACTGCTGGGTTAGTCCATATTTGACCCTACATTGGGTTAAAACAACCCAGCATTTTTTAGAGTGTAGGCTTGGTTGTGTTTGTGGGGCACAGTATAACATGTCTTAATACTTTTTTTTTTTTTTACGCCGTATTTTGCTTATATTTTACCTTTATTCCACACCTCTGTCTCCACTGTCCTTTAAACGGCTCGTTTGCTTCCTGCTTCTATGAAGCCCATCCCTCCGAAAAACGCAATGGTCTTAGATTGGTTAGATGGCCAAAATGTAGTTTCATGTATTTTTATTGGCTGAAGTGCCAAGCACAGGTTGTCCAGAAACGCCACGGCCCTTACCGTTACGGGCAGAAGTCTCATCTGCGGTGACTAGCAAGGGTTTATGATGTCACCAACCCAGGAAGAAGCTCGTTGTAGTCCAAACCAGCCATTTTTGTAGGCAATAAACTGCCGTAACTTTAAAAGACAATATCTCCGTTTGCATTTAACTTTCAGTGCTGTAACTTTGCAGATACTGTTTATGCTCAAGCAGCAACATTACACACTAACTAAAGTTAAAAAAGTGAAATCGCAAGAATCCACCCCTTTAACAACAAAATTCCTCTTTGCACTAGAGGTGATACAGAAGAGGCATCTGAATTGGTAAATTACAAATACATAAATAATGTTAAGGATAATGTTTTTATTATTATTATTATTATTATCATTATTATTATTATTATTGAATGTTTGTTAAAGCAATATAATGTTTGCAGTCATGCTTGAATCTGTGAAAACCACACGGAAATGTAATATATGTGTATATATGAAATATCAATATTTGCTATATATGTGATATATAAAGTAAAAACATATATGAAACATATTAGAAATTGGAACAATTCCATATATTGACATATAAATGTATCCCATATATTATATATGTTTACGTATGTATAATACATATATTGACATATAGGTCTCATATATGAAATATCCTAATATGCTCATATAGAGTAAAAACATAAATGCAAATATATGCACAGCATCAGAAATTCCATATATTGACATATATCTTTAGTCCACATATTATATATGTTTAAATTATATATGTGACAAATCACTATCACTGTCAAATGTCATAGAGTCTCCTACTATGTATAAAACAAATGACATTTAAAATATAAAATATTTATAATGTTACTTATTGTCTGGTGAGGCAAGAGATGAAGGACTCAAGGGTGCAGAGGTTAATGGGCTTTTTATTAGACTTCAAAAATAAACAATCGATACAAACAAACCCCTTCATGCTTGTAACTGGCTCGCCTTAGTTTTTTATACAATAAGAAAGCCTAAAAAAAAAAACGGGAATTCACTTTTGCCAATAGTTTGTGTTCAAACTAACTGTAAGATTCTCAATGAGGGAGTGAAAATAAATTGTATCTATTTAACCACTGAATGAGATAACATAGTAACAATTAGCACATGGACAGAAATCCAAGACAGCATTGTGAATATCAAAGCTCAACACTATAAGTAAACAAATAAACAGTAAATCAATTCCAAACCCAAAATACTAGTGATACACAAACAAAAAACAGTACCAAACAATTTGAAATGCCATAGAGGGAAAAGGATATACAGTCTGCAATGCAAGTCTCTTATATGAGTGTTGTAGAAGTCCCAGTCCCAGCAGGCAATGAAGATATACAATCCTAAATCCTAGATTTGGCACTGGTAAAATCCAACACAGGTCAGAAGTAGGTATCAGTGCACTCAAGCCCCATAACAGAGTCCTCTGCGAGCTTCTCTGCAAACTTCCAAACACTATGAATTAACATTTTTATGGGTACATAAAAATGTGCATTTGAATAAGATTGTAAAGCATTAGAATGTACAGTTCACTTAACTCTCAAACACAATGTGATTCCAGGCATTTTCTCCCATGCTCCACTGCCAAGCCTCTCCTCTGTGCTACTCGTAACCTTAAAACCCCTTCCTCCCTTTGTTTCCCTCTAGAGGACAGGATGAAAAATGTCACCCATGTACCAGGGTAACCGTTACATGCTACACAGAACAAAACATGAAAGTACACGCATGCTAAACAAACAACCCTAAACACATGGACAAAAGAGTGTATACTGCCCAAGCAAAACTAGATGCTCACACGAGACCAAGCAGCTTTTAATGTCCGAAGCCTCAACCAAAACTAATTTAGAATGAAATTCCAGGATTCAAACACCACTATATAAATCCATATAAAATCCTATACAAGCATACTGAATGTTTGCATATATTATGTTTAAATAAACTTACATATATAAATTCGACATATATTGTTTACATATATGGCATTAACATACAGCACCATATAAAAAGAAATCATATAAATAATTGTAATATATGTATATATAACAATTCTTCTATGGTATTTCATACATGGTATAAACCTATATCTTCATATATCGTGAGAATGTATATACGTGCTGATAATGTATTGCTTTATATGAAACATATATGACATCACTACTCGGATATAGGGACATATATGTACATATATTACATTTCCGTGATATTGCTTAATTATATCACGTTATAAATCCAGATCTCATACATGAACATTTTGCAACAATTTCTTCAATTTTGTGAGAATCTCTATACATTTTTGGTTACATTTTTGACACAGTCCCTTATTAATTTCTGAAACGGTGCAATAAATAAATTAAATTAGAAATACGTTATTGAATGCATCTGAAGCAGAAAGTATTACATCCAATCATATTAATGATGTTAATTTAAAAAAAATCAGGCAGTGCACTAGCAATTTAGTAATATCCCTGCAGTTGTGGTCTTGACCGGTCTTGAAACTATATTAAGAGTCCTCTTAGTCTGAGACCGAGACAAGACTGAGTACAAATGTGGTCAAAAACGAGACTTTCAAAAAATGGTCTTAAGCACCATCTTATGTATTTGTCACGTGCATATTAAAAGTTTGCTTAGGAAGCACAGCACAAAGGTGTCGCCATCATCTTGTACATTCTTCAGTCCTTTGTATACAGTATTAATTTGCATCGGCTCATTTGCTTATGGTGACCTTGATATGTTAGGATTGTTGCAACTTCCTCTAACAATCACCCTGGGAAATGTGTGTTGGCATGAGGAGGGCACTTATTTAACATAACACCATTTTACCTCTATCAAAGGGCAAAAGAAACCAACAAGCCCGTTCAGTCAACTCAAATTAACATGAGATGCACAAATCTAGAGGGGTTAGAAAACACGACCCTGAGGAACACGCTTACATAAATGTTTGAATCTATTTTCGTCCTAGTGTCTTCCACCACCACCCCACCCCCCTCATTCCTTTCTCATGCTCGTGGCCAAATGCTTTTCATGCATAAGTGTGGCCTTTATTCAGGAGCTATATTTGGAGTCATAGCAAAAGAAAACTACACATTTTTGCTTGACTTAAAAAGAGAAAGAAAGAAAGATGACACACAGAGACACATACCGACATTATATAATATTTACCAATAAAGTGCAACAGAGCACCCTCGGTTTCAGTAGCAGTATCTTTACTAGTTATTTTATTCATAGGGATCTCTACAAATTATTTAGTTAATACTATATGCACATATGAATTATATTACATATAAATATTATCTCTTATAGGAAATTTATACACATACACAATTTTATTCATTTATTTGCCCATAAGATATAAGGTACAACTATTAAAGCCATTTATTTTTAAATATTGTTGTTGTTGTTTTTAATCTATATGATGGAAAGAATAGGCTCTATAACAGAGATAATTGCCTTTAATTATCATAATCACAAAAACTGCTAAACAAAAAAAGGATTATTAAAACAATAAATGTCTCCAGCTTTTTCCACAGCAGTTTTGTGCTGAAATTGCAACACTGGGAGAATGTATTTAGAGAAAGGAGCAGACCATATTAAAGAAATATCTCACTGCTGTAATGGTCTCAGCTGTTTGAGAGAAACCAACATCATTTGGTTTTAGTTCACTTGTCTACTCATCATTTGTGGGAAACTATTTTTCACACTTGCAAGCGTAACAGTTTGTAATATATTAGCTTTTGCTTAACATCATGTACGGGAATGCATCATATAGTACACTACACAGACAATTCTCTGTTGTTGTTAAATATATCATTGGCTTAATGTATGATGGAGACCCCCCCGTCTTTCAGTTGGTACTGTCTAATCATATTGGTCTGCCCAGAGCTGACACCTCTGATTTTCCCCATGTGGATGTGGGAGGAGGATTATGAGCTCTGCTGGCTGTCACTAATGCACATGAATGATTGACAGATTAATGTCATTATCAGAATATTACACTTTTGATGCCATTGGATTTCATTTAGCACGCTGTGCTACTCACATCTGATGGGCATGAATCTGACTCTGATCAATGCATTAAAGAAAACCCTTTCCTGAGGTGTTTAGAAAATATCGAATGACGTGGTAGTATACCTTATATTAATTTCCAAAGCGTATTGAATGTTTCGCCAATGTAACGCCAAATGAATGTTTCATTATAACATATTTGGGTCTTTAGTAACCTGGATCTATCTGACACGGAATTGATCTCTCCTGTCGTGCTAATATAAAACTCTCCTGATATTAGATTACAGTTCCTCAAAACATCTTCATCTGTTTTATGTATATATAATCACAACGCAACCAAATACTATGCTCACAACGCATATACGATCAGGATGTTAAAATAAACAAAAAGCTCCCCTTTCAGGTCATCATCAACAACACTGACCAGTAGACACTGAATAATAAACATGTCCCATCCAGGTTTGTCACTTGTTGAGTCCCCTTGAAACATTTCCATTGTGGTTTGTACTATTTGCAGCGGGTTTCTGTATTTGGTTGTGTTGTGTGTTGTGGGGAGTTTTTGCAGAGCATTTCTGTATCTGTATCACCATTGTGGGTACTTGCAATTCACTTCTGTACTTGGTTGCGTTGTGAGCATTTGCAGCATGTACCTGTATTTGGTTGTGTTGTGAGTATTTGCAGCACATCACATACATGTATTTGGTTGCGTTGTGAGTATTTGTAGAGCATTTCTTTATTTGGTTGCGTTGTGAGTATTTGTAGAGCATTTCTGTATTTGGTTCCGTTGTGAGTATTTGCAAAGCATTTCTGTATTTGGTTGTGTTGTGAGTATTTGTAGAGCATTTCTGTATTTGGTTGTGTTGTGAGTATTTGTAGAGCATTTCTGTATTTGGTTGTGTTGTGAGTATTTGTAGAGCATTTCTGTATTTGGTTGTGTTGTGAGTATTTGCAGCACATTACATACATGTATTTGGTTGTGTTGTGAGTATTTGCAGAGCATTTCTGTATTTGGTTGCGTTGTGAGTATTTGCAGAGCATTTCTGTATTTGGTTGTGTTGTAAGTATTTGTAGAGCATTTCTGTATTTGGTTGCGTTGTGAGTAACTGTAGATAATTTCTGCATTTGGTTGTGTTGTGAGTATTTGCAACGCATTTCTGTATTTGGTTGGGTTGTGAGTAACTGTAGATAATTTCTGTATTTGGTTGTGTTGTGAGCATTTGCAACGCATTTCTGTATTTGGTTGTGTTGTGAGCATTTGCAACGCATTTCTGTATTTGGTTGTGTTGTGATTATTTGCAGAGCATTTCTATATTTGGTTGTGTTGTGAGTATTTATAGAGCATTTCTGTATTTGGTTGTGTTGTGAGTAACTGTAGATCATTTCTGCATTCGGTTGTGTTGTGAGTATTTGCAATGCATTTCTGTATTTGGTTGCGTTGTGAGTAACTGCAGATAATTTCTGTATTTGGTTGTGTTGTGAGCATTTGCAGAGCATTTCTGTATTTGGTTGTGTTGTGAGTAACTGTAGATAATTTCTGTATTTGGTTGTGTTGTGAGTATTTGCAGGGCATTTCTGTATTTGGTTGTGTTGTGAGCATTTGCAGAGCATTTCTGTATTTGGTTGTGTTGTGAGTATTTGCAGAGCATTTCTGTATTTGGTTGTGTTGTGAGTATTTGCAGAGCATTTCTGTATTTGGTTGTGTTGTGAGTATTTGCAGAGCATTTCTGTATTTGGTTGTGTTGTGAGTATTTGCAACACGTTTCTGTATTTGGTTGTGTTGTGAGTATTTGCAACGCATTTCTGTATTTGGTTGTGTTGTGAGCATTTGCAATGCATTTCTGTATTTGGTTGTGTTGTGAGTATTTGCAACGCTTTTCTGTATTTGGTTGCGTTGTGAGTAACTGTAGATAATTTCTGTATTTGGTTGTGTTGTGAGCATTTGCAACGCATTTCTGTTTTTGGTTGTGTTGTGAGTATTTGCAGAGCATTTCTGTATTTGGTTGTGTTGTGAGTATTTGCAGCACATCACATACTTGTATTTGGTTGTGTTGTGAGTATTTGCAGAGCATTTCTGTATTTGGTTGCGTTGTGAGTATTTGCAACGCATTTCTGTATTTGGTTGCGTTGTGAGTAACTGTAGATAATTTCTGTATTTGTTTGTGTTGTGAGCATTTGCAACGCATTTCTGTTTTTGGTTGTGTTGTGAGTATTTGCAGAGCATTTCTGTATTTGGTTGTGTTGTGAGTAACTGTAGATAATTTCTGCATTCGGTTGTGTTGTGAGTATTTGCAATGCATTTCTGTATTTGGTTGCGTTGTGAGTAACTGCAGATAATTTCTGTATTTGGTTGTGTTGTGAGCATTTGCAGAGCATTTCTGTATTTGGTTGTGTTGTGAGCATTTGCAGAGCATTTCTGTATTTGGTTGCGTTGTGAGTAACTGTAGATAATTTCTGTATTTGGTTGTGTTGTGAGTATTTGCAGAGCATTTCTGTATTTGGTTGTGTTTATGAGTATTTGCAGAGCATTTCTGTATTTGGTTGTGTTGTGAGCATTTGCAGAGCATTTCTGTATTTGGTTGTGTTGTGAGTATTTGCATAGCATTACTGTATTTGGTTGTGTTGTGAGTATTTGCATAGCATTACTGTATTTGGTTGTGTTGTGAGTATTTGCAACACGTTTCTGTATTTGGTTGTGTTGTGAGTATTTGCAACGCTTTTCTTGTATTTGGTTGTGTTGTGAGCATTTGCAACGCATTTCTGTATTTGGTTGTGTTGTGAGTATTTGCAACGCGTTTCTGTATTTGGTTGTGTTGTGAGTATTTGCAACACGTTTCTGTATTTGGTTGTGTTGTGAGTATTTGCAACGCGTTTCTGTATTTGGTTGTGTTGTGAGTATTTGCAACACGTTTCTGTATTTGGTTGAGTTGTGAGTATTTGCAACACGTTTCTGTATTTGGTTGAGTTGTGAGTATTTGCAACACATTTGTTGTGAATATATACAGAGCGTTTCTGTTTGGTTGTGTTGTGAGTATTTACTGAGCTTTTCTGTATTTGATTGCGGTTGGAGTATTTGTTGTGAGTATTTGTAGACCATTTCTGTATTTGGTTGTATTTGAGACAGTCAAAAAGCGTTAGGTTGTGCCCCGCTCTTTCTCTCATGCTGAGAGGGTAGATTTGGTAATTGCTGAAGATAGGTTGTTTTGGATAGATCAAAATAACAGCTCCTCTCGCACTTTTTTATTATAAAACATCATATTCTGAGTATTAGTTGTGTTGTGTTGTGAGTATTTGCAGCACAGTACACATTGTTTTCTTAATTTGCTGTTTTTTTGTTTGTTTTTTCTGCATGGGTTTTTCTTCAGTTGAGCTCTCTCAGCCACCCTAACATTCACATTAACCTAGAAATGTTTAAACAGCATTTTCATTTAAAACAATCTCAATCCATCCATACTTCTGAAAGTGAATCTGAAAATGTAAATGCATAAAATGTAATAAAAGCTTTCTGAGACCATACACAATAGTGGTCTCAAGCTATTTCTTGTATGGTCATTTTATTAGCAAAATATCCTAACCAATCACTCCTGTGTTTAGTTTGCATTCAAAATTGTTATTTATGTAAGATCTAAAATACAGCTGTCAACATGTTTTGCTGCAAGAAAGCAATTGCAAGTTAATATCCTGTCACCTATACAGAAGTGTGATATGAAGATTGTGAATATGAAGATTTAAAATATTTATCTTTGAAGCACTATGATAGTGAATAGCAAGCACAACATCAGTCAACTAGATATCTATGGTATAATGTGCCTCACATGACTAAACATATGTCATCATGCAGAATCATACAACAACCAGCAGCCATATCACCCTGTAGCCCAAGACTGGTTTCCCACTGAAGCTAAGCAGGGCTGAGCCTGGTCAGTACCTGGATGGGAGACCAACTGGGAAAACTAGGTTGCTGCTGGTAGAGGTGTTAGTACGGCCAGCAGGGGGGTGATCACCCTGTGGTCTGTGTGGTTCCTAACATGTGATGGGGACACTATACTGACAAAGAGCACCATCCTTCGGATGAGACGTTAAACCGAGGTTCTGACTCTCAGTGGTCATTAAAAATCCCAGGATGTCCTTCGGAAAAAGAGTAGGGGTGTAACCCCGGCATCCTGGCCAAATTTGCCCATTGTCCTCCGTCCATCATGGCCTCCTAATCATCCCCATATCCTGATTGGCTTCATCACTCAGTCTCCACCAATCAGCTGGTTTGTGGTGAGCGTTCTGGCACAATATGGCTGCCGTTGCATCATCCAGGTGGATGCTGCACATTGGTGGTGGTTGAGGAGATTCCCCCCTTCAATGTAAAGCGCTTTGAGTGCCTTGAAAAGCGCTATATAAACAAATTATTATTAATTATTATTATCATTTTAGAAGACCATTTTCAGATCATTTTTATTTTCACAGCCCACACCACAACGCAAAAAAAAATGATGATTCCATGAAGTGATTTCAAATGTATTCACTTGGGACAGCGTCTTCAAAAACCTCAATTTTCACAGGACAAAAATGCTGTCTCAGTGTGGACAAAAGGCCCAAATGTAGAGAAAAAGGTTCAAAGTTATCAGATTAATGTGGACGTGTGAACTGACCCATATTCAATTGTATTGCTCAATCACAATCCCACATGCTCTCCGAGATCACAGTATCCTTTCCAAGACATTAAACACCCACTGCATGTTACTCTGGTGTTCAAAAGAAGCCAGCTGAAGCTGCTGAAAGCACAAGTCAGGGATCTTCATGTGAGTGTCCAGCCATTTGTGCGCAGCAAAGAACAGTGTGGATGAGGATGTGATGAAGTGGGCGTGCGCAGGGGCAGTTTGTGGATGTTGTTTTTTGTTGTTTGCTCGTTGCTTGGTTACCTATTGAACATCTCCTACTCAAACCTACAGAATGCTCTTCAACAGCCTTGAAGAAAAGAAAAAAACATTATCTAAAGTCATGGCAACAGATGCACCTGCAGAAGCTGCTGCAACAAAATACCAAATCATTTAGTATTTTTGGAGATTTCATTTCAACTTGTGGTAAACAATGTATCTTTTTACTCACAGGATTTCTTGCATTTTGGTTTAGCTTTTCATACTACTGCCCTTAATGACACTTCGTTGATGTTAATGATACATCATTTGAATTGTCCTCTAATCACTGGTAATACAAATGCCAACAGTAAATGGAAATTGAAACAATACATGAATCATGTGAAATGACCTTAACCTTCCTAATGCTTCCTAACTGCTGAAACCTTTTGCATTCCCGGGTCAGTTTTGACCCATTGGAACGTGAGCTTTCAAAAGCTTGTAAGCCATAACTTTTACTTTTCAACTAGAACCATATTGAAAGCGACCAATAACTTCAAAGTTCTGTTTGGCTGTTTCAGTGTTAATACTAAATGTAGAAATGATTTTGACCTTTTAAATTTTACATGAACTACAGCAAAACCCCTATGACTCAAAAAAAATAAATTAAATATTAATTTGCAGATCACTTTAACCATATTTCAAAGACAATAAAAGTAATTATGAAATTACATGTTGTACGTAATTCATTTTATTGCAATTAAGTGTCTGAAAACATTGCTTTCAGTTGGAACTCAAGCATATTCTTTTAAAGTATATTATTTTTTGTTGAATAAGTAGGCTACTCTTTTATGTAGGTCCAAGTTCAGCTTTTTACCCATTTACTTCCGTTGTACGTGCCTCACCTCTAAATTTCCTTTTAAAGAAAAGAAGTCTCAATCATTATTTTTGTGGTAATCGACATTATGCCACAAATACTGTCATTTGAGCTTAACCTGTATTGAGGCCAGAATGTTTCCTTAAAGTAGTCAATCATTTTATCCCTTTAAACTCATCTTTGATCACCAAAATTACATAATTAAATGTTTTTTCCCCTGTGAATTTTTTTTCATGCCTTAAAATAGCTTAAATATAACTCTACACCCTTGCTTAATTTACTATACTTGGATACATGAATATGCAAATTAGCCCCGCCTCCACTCACTCAAACCAGCTCAGAGATCCACTCGGTCAACTTTACTCAAGTTACTGTAGTAAACACCGCACAAAGGTATGGATCTTACAACATCGGACACATACCGGTAATTAATATGATTAGCTTTTTGCTTGACTATGTTATTAAAGCAGCACTAGGTAACTTTTCAACCTTCATAATATATTTTCCCGCACGTTGACGTAATTGGTTACAAGGTAGTTTGTGATGCAAGAAACACCAACGATTTCGTCTTTGGTTAACTGGACTTAAGGACAAAATACTCAGCAATGGTGTTAAAGGTTTACTTCAGCGATTCCTTCAGAAACCCGGGAGTATATTCGAATGATCTCGGCGCAAATATCGTCATTTTCTGAGGATTTTTTGGCCAGAGGCTAAAGACTACAGCTAGTAGGGAGCTATTTCTGCATGTTTTCAACCAGCCCATGGGGAGAAGGATCGCACTCACAGCGCTCGGCTCGGGCAGCTGTGGGGATTCATGTATACGGAGCGATGCGGAATAAAATGAGAGTTTAAACTTTTCAAATAAATTCTTATGAAAGTTAAAGGTCTTATTTTTCGTGTGTTTTTGAAGTTTTGATTCGTGTGTTTTTGAAGATTTGCAATATAACATGAGTTCATGTTTCACGTGTAAAAAAACAGTATTTTTCTCCCAATTTACTTATCTGAACACCGCTGTTTTCTCTGTCCTAAAAACGGCCTGATGATTTCCTTGTACTATGAAGTCCCTCCTTCAGAAATATGTAACGAGTTCTGATTGGGCCAGCTCTTCCCGTGTTGTGATTGGACAGCAGCGTAGCGCACTTTGCCCGGGAAGGTCCCGCCTCTAACCATAGCGGGGAGATGCAAGCGCTCAATTATCCCTTTTCCACCAAGGCAGTGCTGGTGCTAAATCGGAGCCAGAGCCTAGTTTCAAATCTGTTCTTTGTCTTTCAACAGCCAAAGCCACAGCTCTGAGCCAGGAAAAGTGGTTCTTAAGTAGCACCAAAACTTTGCTGGACTAGAAGTAAGAACCGTTTGCGTCAGCGGCTGAGGGCGGAGTTACCGTGACCAACAAGACGAACACACACTTGTGACCGCAATTTTTTAAATAGCATCTAATCAAGCTAACAGTTGCTTGATTGTAATCTCCATCTATACAAAACAATGGAGAGCTGCACGAATGCATTGAATTTGTGGCGTTTTAATGCCGATGTAAGATCATAAAGCAATGAGGGAAGGCTCATTCGAGATGCATCAGCGCACGCTGTGCAGCCCGATCGCCGTATGACATCAAAGTACAACGAACGCAAACGACTCCTTAAGCTTTTGAATCGCTCACGCGGTATTTTAATATCATACGCCGATCGGTCCGCGCAGCGCCAATGCATCTCCAACAAGCCTGGTGTGTTTGTATTTCCCGCTGCCTCGCCAATATTGCTAAAACGCTAGCGAGAAAGATGAGACGTATACAGTGACGTAAGACCTAGCTCTGGGGTGGCTCTCTAGCCTGTGGAAAGCCAAACCAGTTCTTAAAGACTCTCAAGTCAAACCAACTTAGAACTGACACTAGCACTGGCTCTGAACTAGCACTCGGTTCATTCTGGTGGAAAAGGGGTAAATGTGCGCTCTTCTCCACGTGGGAGAGCAACAAGACCACGCCCCCTTTTTTGCGTATTCCTGTGAGCGGAGGGTTAGTCAACAAACTGTTCTAGTGACGTCATTCCTGCAAGGAAGTGCAGGGGTGTAGTCCAAACCAGCCGTTCGCTGTAGGCTTTGAAAGGGAACTTCTGTTAAATATATCGCTTGGCATTGAACTTTGAGCTTTATAATTTTACAGGTATTATTTATGCTCTAACAGCAACATTTCACACTAACTAAAGTTTGAAAGATGGGATTGCGAAGAACAGGACTTTTAAGCTTACAAAGGCATGAACTGAAAACGAAACAGACTGAACATGCACTGTGAATGTATGCCACGGACACGCTTTACTCAGCTCTTCGCTATCTGATGAATGGAATCTGACTCCTACAGCGTTTGTGCC